>NW_017259295.1:372623-395899 GCF_001594045.1 Atta colombica
GAAGCGAAGAGGGAAAAATTTCCTCATAATTTTCGATGGAATGTTAAATAAATTTTTACGTAGAGCTTGCGAATGTTCTTTACTCTTTGATCGAAACAAATATTTCTATATACTTTATAACTGTTATATAAACAACGGAAATATTTCATGCTTTGTTAGATGACTTATTTTATATGTTCTAATAGTACATAAGAAAAGGATAAAAGAAAAAAGATAAATTTTTTATTTTTTCTATTTACAATAGGATTCACCTCCGGAGAATTTTACAAGCGTACCAGATTTATGTTCTCAAGAGAATTTTTCAATTTCAAGACATATGTTCTACTTGTGGAAAAGTTAAGCTATTTCGAGTACAATAGATTGTTATTATTTAGCAGAAGAGTTCTCAATGAAAGGAAGCGAAATCAAATGAAATAATAAATATGAAAAATAGCATTGTGCCATTTAAAATCGATTAGATAATTAATGAGTACAATTATTAAAATGGAATCTGCCTTACAATTATGTCCTGGAATGTCGCTTTTCCAAAGAACGCGTACAATCTGCCAGTACGCGACGCTCATGAAAAGCAATGGCATCGTATACAAAAAGATCAGCTTGACAATCGTGAAGGTAGTTTGACTTTCTTGACTCCACGCACAGACACACTGCGTGAATAATATAGTCTGCACTCGACTGTTTGACGGCACCGTGTGCAACACCAGTAGTTCTGGAATATCTAATCAAGAGACACGTAGAATATTGATAAAGTTGTACTCGTATTTCTGTTTCACTTGCGAACGAATTTTCTTGGGAAACCGCTAAGAAAAAATTAATGGGACAAATACACTGATTTTATATCACTGTATTCTAAATATATCCTAAATATCCTAAATATAAAATTTATAACACTTAACAATTAAATAACGTTTAAATATTTAAGAAATAACATTCAAATTTTACGAAATAAAATATAGTATCTCCTGTTAGACTTTTTATTATAGTAGTATCAGAAGTTGTAACGTAAACAAATAGTAAATATTCTGTAAATATAGTTAGTATTCTGTAGATAACATGTTCTGTAATTTTCGTATGAAATTTCTCAAGCAAGAACATTTGATCCATATAACAAATTTTTAAATTGAAAATGGAAAAACTTTTTGCGAATTAAACTTTACATGTACGGAAATTATCCGACTAAAATTATATTTATTGATGAATTAAAATACAACAATTGATATACATGTCAATAATAAGATTAGTTTTATAATATATATAGCTATATATATTTAAAAGCTACATATATTTAAAAAATAATTAAAATAATTTTTATTAAAAATACTTACGCATGATAATATATGCTTACCAAAAAGCAATGATATCAACCAGATGACAATGATAGCAGTTTTCGCTCGGGCTGTCGTGGACTTGAATCTTAATGGGAAACATATAGCGTACCATCGATCGATCGATATGAAAGTCAACGTTAAAACGCTGATGCTCACCGATACTGTCTAAAATAATAATCTTTGATCAGGACAATTTGTCTTGTAATTTATTTTGGAATTTATCAGAATAACATCATTGCAATCAAATTAAGTTTTAAATATAAAAAAGTTGTTTACGACTCATTCGCAAATGAGATAAAAAAGATATAAAAAGATATAAAAATGCTATTCATAGTTAAAATCGATCGAAAATTGATACATGATCAAAACATTTTCAATCTCATAAATTTTTTTGTGGCTATTCCATGATATCATTTTTCTAATGTAAAATTCGCAACATTCAAAGGTTTTTCTTTGAAATAATTCATACAGTAATAATTCATATATTTACAGTATTGATAGAGGAAAGATCCCTATTATGAAATACCGAGTTCATTTTGGGTAAATGCTAGAAATCTATAGGCAGAAAAAATAATAGGTCATTTTGTAGGAAATTTAGTTAGCTTTAAGATAATGTTATGCAAAATTTAAAATTTAAAATTTTTATTTTTTTATGAATTTAAGAATTGTAAAAAGTGAGCAAATTGCAAAGTCAAAAAATGGTGCTCCTAATATGAGATGTTCCGAAAAATTGATAATAAAACACAAAGTACATCAGTATTGCAATTAAAAAGAAAAAATTTTATTTAATGTTTCTAAAATACAAATAAACACAAGTGTGCGTACAAAATGAGTATGAGATGCATTGTACCTAGATGACTCGTCTTCAGATAATTAAAATCAAGCATCGCAGAAAGGCACTCGATTTTTAGTTTATTTCCGATTGTCGTTTTTATTATTGTATAATAACATTTATATTTTAGCAACGATTTTCACTATGCATAGAAGCAAAGATTATTTTATTGTTAGAAATATCCTGGATATTACGATTTCCACGTCTTACGATTTTACGATCGTCAAATCTACTGTAAGCAATTCAACATATCATATTTTTCTATTAGTACTTACTCTATTACCACATGAAGAATTTATTGCTAAATATTTACTTATTAAATAATAAACAAGATTTAAAAGCTCATTTTAATGAAACTTGAAGACATCCAAATTCTAAAATCTTTATTTGCAACGACTACATGATCTAATAATGAATTTTCCACTAAATAGTTTTCAATCCAAGAACAAATAAATTCATGATGGAACCAATAGATAGCGTTTATTAATTTAGTGGAAACGCTATATCATATTAGGGGACTTTCCTTTACCATTTAAAATTTACATGAAAACATTCAGTCATCTATTTACATCATACAATAGATGAGGTTTAATATGATTGCATATCATAGTTGAGTTCCATTTAACATACATCCAAATCAAAGTAGATAAAGGAATGAAATAGAGTAATAAAAAGGGCTAATGAGATTCATTAGCAGTTTCGCGAATAGCAACGCGCATATAATTTTCTCGTTTCCATTTGTTTCTACTCTTGCCTTTCTATTCGGCGACAAGAGAGAACCTATCTGACTGTCAATTGATTTACCAAAGAGACAGGATTCAGAACTTTGCAGCTGCTTCGTATCTGTATTTGTGACTGTAAAACACAATTAAATATCATTCTATCACGTAATTTACAAGAAAATCTCATACAACAGAAGAGAAATGTTTAAATCACACGCGCGTAAAATTGAAACGAATCTCTAGTATAGAGAAGTCAGAACGCTAATACATTCAAAAACAAATTAATATCTAAAGGTTATAATATGTATATGTTTTCACTAAGAAGAAATTAATTGATTGAATATTATATAGTTGTCTTTCGAACGAGCAATAAGTAATTGCACAATTTGCGTAAAAATTTTGCATTTTTATCACGTTGATTTTTATTTCAAATAAAAGATGAAAGTAAGTGAATTAAAGTCACCTTTACTAAAGTTAGAAATCCATCAAATGCATTTGTTTTTATTAAATTTGAATTCATATTTCTTGACATCAAAAATCGTGCATTCAAGATTTGTTTGGTTGCGTTTGCCTGGCTTCATTTACGGTGCAATTCTGATTTCCTATTTCTTTAAAATCTTTCTATTTATATTTATGAAAATATCTTTATGTTTCTGTATTTGTATTAGGTGTACAGATTTTGATCAGATTAAGTTGATTGATTCGTGGCAAAGATTTGGGAAAATAGAATTAATAAAAGAAGAAACATTTTTATTTGTATAAAATTATAATATTTTCATGTATAATACGCGTATTATCACAATAAAATTAAAAATGCTTGAAAAAAATACAGAAGTATCACGAGACAGAAAAAACTGCATGGCTATATCAATGGTATTAGTAATATCTTAAAGATATAAAATTGTTTAGCATTACTAAAAATTAAAAATTATATACGAAAAAAATCTATTGTTATTATACAACTATGTTTAAAATGACTGGAATAAACAGAAAATTTTAAGAATAAGTAAAATACATGATGTTTAGCGTATAATAGTCCGCATGATTTTTTAGACACTTCCAACAGTTAAAAAAAATTGAAATGTGAATTTTCTGTTTTATACAGGCTACAACATGCGATAAAAAATTAAATAATGTTTTTTTCATAAAAAATTAAAGGCATCTTAAATTTTTTAAATAGCACCATACAATTTTTTTCCATAATATTGTAGGACTCTTCAAGTCGAATTCAAATCACTATCGAAACGTCACTTTTATCGATGTTTTATTAATTTTATTAATACTTAATATGCAGTATTTGCAACAACTACTTGTACAAGTACTTACAATTTCTGACTAGACACAGAATATAAGTTTTTAATAAAATATGCAATAAATTTAATAAAAGTGATATTTCGATAATGATTCGTCTTGAAGATCCCTATAATATTATGGAAAAAAATTGTATGATGCTGTTTCGAATTTTAGATTTTGATTTTTTTATAAAAACAAATTTTTTTTAATTTTTTTATCGCATGTAGTAGTCTGTATAAAACAGATGAATTCACCTTTCAATTATGTTTTTTTACTGTCAGAAATGTCTGAAAAATCGTGCAGACTGTAGGTAAACATAAATATAAATATAAATTATATTATTATAAATTATATAATATTATATAAGTTATAAATAATATTTTTCTATTATGGCTGCGTTTGAGGAAATTATTACCAGTGCTATTACATTATTCAATCCTTGTTTTACGTTTAATGAACGATGATGAACAATAATGTTGATAGCACGTTTTCCAAACACAGTCTCTTATTCTTTCGATTGATCAGTAATTGCAAGCAGTTCTGAATGCGAAAAACAAGCGCGGTGAATTACTAATGTTTTTTTATCTACTGTCGCACGTTACGTTATAACGAAGAAGAGCCGTATCGTTTTGCTTTTATTTTCATATCTGATGCAAAACAATTTTGTATGTGCACGGCAATGCAGCATGTTTTAATTAAACCGCAGCTATCACTTGCTATTCGCATTCGCAAGTGTTGTATCCATCATGTGGGCGCACGTAATTCGTACGATAGTGGTATTGTACACGTGGAATATAATATACGTGGCACTTGCGTGACGTGATCACATTTCTTCATATCAAAATAATCCCGTAATCTTTCGTAGAATCGGCAATCCCATTTGGAGTCATTCTCTTTTATTTTATAAACTTCTCGCTCAATTCTTATGAAACTGGCTTGAATAATTTGATATATAATGCTTTAATCCAATTTGTGGTCAAAAATAAATTCAAAATGGTTGCAATATGGCAGACAGGATTTAAAAAAATAATTTTAGAGAGTTTTTCATTGCGAAATAATATCAAGTTTTTAATTTTGATTTATTTGAGGGTCGTCAGTGGTACATAAAGTTACATTATTTCTAAATTGACTTTTAAACTAATTATGAATCCTGTAATACTAAATTCTTCTTCATGAAGGTTTTCCTTTTGATATTCGATTGTCAAACTCAGAGCTACTAAGAACCATTCTAAAATCAAGTTTCACGATAATAAAATTATTTTTTGAGATTTAGAATTCTCATATCATAATCTAATTTTCAGCAATTCCGAAAACTTAAAAAGCAATATTTCTTCCATAACTACTTTGTTGGAAAGCTCTTATCTTCAAAAAGTTAATTTTATGAAAATTACTCCTAAATTTCTCTTGAATTTCTATCTTTGTTTCAATATTGAATGAGATAAAAAGAAATTTTCAGAAATTTAAATTGCATAATTAAAATTAATTGACGTAAAGCAACTATAGTAAATAAATTTCTTTTGCTCGAATAAAGAATCGAAATTTTGATAAAATGTTTGTCAATAACGAAATATACACTGTGATTTCAAGATAAAATTCAGGAATTTTTATTTTTTAATAAAACTAAATCTAATTTTTCTTGATTAAAAATAATAGAGTTTCGAGTTATAAGCGATTGAAAGTAAATGACTTTTCATCAAATTATGTATAAAATAAAATAATGATAAAACACATTTAACCAAAATGCATTTAAAAAAAATTAATATTATTGAAATTTGTTCATATTTTAACTCTTCTCATAAAGTTATTTTTTGTGCTATAAATATTATGTGTATTTACGTTGAGATGCAATTTCGCATGGCTTCTGTTATCGAGAAATCTGAATACACTGAGAAATTGCAATCATAACATTACGCGTCATGCATTAGGGAATTATGATGTAATTTTTTGCACGAAAACGAGGGTTACGATAGTGTCGGAAACGTCTAAAGCGTCTCCCTGAAAAATTCATCGTGGTCGATTGCGTCGCGAGACAGACATATTGCACGTAAAATATTACCCGGAGCATATCCGGACGCTCGAGAAGCGAACTGTCCACGTTCTTGATATAGCACATACACCGCGTATGCCACGAGTTTATACGTTAAACCGTACCGTATTTTTTGCTCTTCTTTTTTTTTCTGTTTGTTTTTTCTGTATTTTTTTTTATATGATAAATCGAGCTTTCATTGGCAATTCACCGGAATTTTTCACCGTCTGTGTAGGAACTTCGATTTACCTACAATTTAAATGTCGTGAAAGAAGAACGACGCCCACGTATGTTGTATGTACGGGTCGATGCATAGGATACTGCGACGAAATTGTATGGTTGTGAAATGAGAACGCGTCGATCACACTCGACTGATAGTCATTGATCTATACGTCATGGATACTCAGGTATTTGCTTAAAACTCATGAAAGCAGGTTTGCTATTTTGCGAAGCAATTGCTCGTAAACAATATTTTAGAAATGCCGGATTCAACGGAGTTAGGAGAACATCTGGCGGTCTTGAAGTAAGTTTATGAAGTAGATTTATATTCTAAAATAATCTCTACGAGAGGAATTATTTCTTGTCATATCTTAAGTGATATGAGTAAATTAAACTTTATCTCTCGGAATACTTAAGAACCATCGGAAATTTTTTTTCGAATTAATACAGTTCTCATTTGCAATTAATTTTTAGACATATTTTGAAATAGATACACTTATTTACGATAATATTGAAAGAAATATTGAAAAAAATTTGATAAGATAAGCAATAAGACAGGCGTCCTTACGCAATGGCTTGTTTCCGTTCGATTTTCTCGTTTTCCCTAATCTTATTATTGTGAACACGTAAGTGCAGTTCAAGTTTGAAGTGAGTTCAAGCTACGAAATTGGATTAATGTAACCACTTTAAGTAGGCATGAATGAACTCTGCACGCAATAATTTCCTGTTCTTATTCGAGTGAAACTTCCGTTTCACATTAAGCGATGTGACGTCACATCGACAATATTCGGTGCAAGGGCTATTCGCATTAAAACAATTTAATTTTTAATTTAAAATGATTTAATTTTTGTTTTAACAAGTAAATATTGTAAACACATAATTAAAAAATAATGCTCATACTGGTCGATGCTGATCGACTTTTGAATGCTTTAAATAATTTTATGTGAATTTATATATAATATTTAATTGTAAATTCTCGAATTGCGCGAATTGAGTTTTCGGATTTAGAAACGCAACTAAACTATAATAATATTATAAATTAAATTGATGAACCATAGTAGCACAATTCATCGGCGCAACAAATATATTTGGTCAAATATATTCTCAATGTATGCCAATATTTAACCAATGAATTGTGTGTTATTCGGGAGGCAATTTACTAATTTCATGATTAGTTGACATCGTTTTTAAAACGATTTTAATGAAAATCTGTAAATAAATTTAGTTTAGCGAAAAATCATAAGATGCAAATCTTTTTGTGATTTAAAAATTTAGAATTTTATCGCAATCTTTATTCATAATCTTCAAATTATTATAATTATCAAACCATGACAGTTTGCAACTTTGTAAAACTTACCAGAAGAATAAATTTGGAAGAATAGATTTCTTCGCGAAAATAAATATTGCGTTCATAAATTCTCAATTTTTAAATCACATAAAGAGATCTGCATTTTATTTAATTTTTCATTGAAAAGTACGTAAAATATGAAAGTATATATAGAAGTATATACGTCTCTCTTTTATCATGGAAAAATATTCAAGGGAGGAATCGTACATTTCGAAAAGTAATAATGCTGTTAGTTAGCTAGCGATTTTACAATTATGTTTGCGTACATAAATCTTCTGATATTTCCGTTTTGTGTAGAAAGAAATGTCTATATACTCTAATGACCGTTGATCTTAATTAGCATGCATTGCGAGGTACGAAATTCAACAGCGACGTTTGTTTTTGTGCCGTTCGCTGTTTGCAGGCCATTAAAATCAGTTTTAGATGTTCCATAGGACCTCTCTACCCTTTAGCAATAATTGCGCATCGTCTTAGATAGATCCTTTGATATAGTGAGAAATTCATAGATCTCTTGAATACAATGTTCTCCTTGTGATGCTTTACAAAACGCATGTTGCCACTAACTGGATTGTATTCAATAAATTTGTAACTTATTTATACATTTGCAATGTACATATATCATTGCATTAAAATTGGAAGTTAGTTGAATTATATATTTTTAAAAAACTTTAAATAAATTTATTCATTCTAATATTTTAATATTTGACATTAAGCGCCACTGCAGTATAATCATGCGAAAAATAAAAAAGTTAATAAAAGATTGACATATATTTTACTAATAATTATAAAATAAGCATCGCACGCGAATAGATATGTATATAAGGTGATCATAAGTATGTTTTAAAATTTTGTGAGCGTATTTCTGGATAAAGAGGAAAATAAATGTTTCTGAATTAAACGCAAATGCTTTATTATAAAATATAATGGACACAAATAGATTTGATAAGAAACTGAATAAGAAATTTAATAATCCCAGTGAGAAAATGATAATAGAATCGACATTGAATCGATGTCGATTCGACGTCAAAAAAATCAAACCGACAGCATCGAATCGATGTTAATTCAACATCGATCATTGTCATTTCTCACTGAGAAGGAATTTAATAAGGAATTAAATAAAGGATTTAATAAGGAATCGTTTTAGTGTTCCTACTACACACTCGTGAATCGCTATATAACAACCTGTTGACATTGTATACTTGCATTTTAAATGTACAATGTAACGTGTAATACATGTGTTGTATTCGTCAGCGTTTTAATTCCATTCTTCATTTCGCGATTTAAACGATTAATCAAACAATTCGGACAGATGAGATCACCATAGAATTGTACACTTTTACATGTCAACGCAATGATATATCTCAAAACTTTTCTCCAGGTTAATCATTTTCTTGCTCAAGTAAATCTGCTTCATACGATTTCTTATGAATCAATTTCTTTTTCCCTTCTATTATTTACGATGTTATTTTCTGCAGTGAGTAATAATATTATTGGAAGAATAAATAGTCTCATTTATAGTCGTAAATCTTCACTTTTTCTTAATAAAAATGTATATATACAAAAATCGTGATTAAAAATACTATACGTATATTAATTCTTTAAAAGGCAATGATCTACCAATAATTATCGAATAAAATATTATCAAATAAATATTATCAAATAAATTGTTAAATAAAAAATTTATATTTCAATTTATAACACTGTTTATAAAAAATATAGAATCTTTGCAGTTTGTATTAAGAAATAAAGAATAAGAACAGTGGTTTTTGTAGAAATTTATATACAATTTATATATCCTCTGTCGCGTGTAATACTTTAATTATTTATTTCAACGAATCAATCAAATTATACGTATGGTGAAAAATGTCGCAATTCCAGATATTTTATGTTTCTGTACATGATATATAATAGTATAACGAGAATTTTTATGCAATTTCTATTCACTCGAATGAATTTGTTTCCGATTTCTCGTAATTTACCTAGTAAAATGAAAACAGAAATTACGTTCGGTGAAAAAATCCACACAAACTTTTGTATGTCATATGTGAATGGATTTTTTTAATTTGCAATTTTTTATATCATTATTCATCATTTCACAAACGTAATAAAAATAAATTTTGTTAAGCGACTTTATTCACAATAATTTTAATAATACTTGTTTCGTTATAAAATAACTCTTGTTGAATAAAATGTGTAAACTCTTGTGAGGTAAAATGAATTCACTGCGTCATGTATTTGCATTACATTTTGTATTTCGTCGTATCAATTTTACTTCGCATGTACATAAAATTTATATAATATTTTTCAAATTTTGATCTGCATTACATTTCTATATGTTCGTTGCTGAAGTAAAGTTGACAGTTTATTAATCAGATTCATAAACTGTCGTGCATACCAATATTCAATACGGTTTATGAAAAATCCGACAAGTGACATTTTTCTCGAATGAAATGCGTTTCACAAATAAACATACGTTTCATCGTCATATGTGAAAAGGTTACCTATTGAGAATCATATAGCAGTAGTGTCATTGTTAGAATAAATATTTCTATTGCACCATTTTAAATGTAAATGGCACAAAAGAGGAAAATAATATCTAACGTTGCTTGAAAAAACAGATTACATGTTACAAATTGTAGAGAAAAATCATTTTTCTGTCATCTTTTGACAATAAAATTTTGTCTAATATCTATTATAAAATTAAACTTTTTGTTTACAAAATTTAGTTTGCATTACATGTATCTTTTTGCGTTGTGAAAATTATGCAGCATGAATTAAAATAATGAGAGAGACCTCAAATAATTTGACAATATACGTTATTACGAGCTATTTTTCACGAATGACGAGAAAAATAAGAGAGTTGCTATATTTATGGTTATTAGTGTCACTCAATCATCTGTGTTTGTCTCGTCTATTCAAAACTATAGCGTTAACGTAATTATCCTATACTTGAAATGAATTTCACTTAATATTGTTTTTCCTATTTGACAAGCTTTTTATAAATTTTAAAGATTAGACAATTTAAAGATGCGATCTAGAATTCACGATAATGACATGAAGATAATGAATAGCGTCTAATGAGATGACCAATAATGAACAACACATTGTAAGATAACGTAATTACGTATATTGATCGCCGAAGCGATGCTACAGACGACATCGTATCGCAAAACCGATATTATACATTTTCTGTGATTTCCTATACACCATGTAATAAATTGTCCAAACATTATTCTCGTATAGAATTTATAAAATATTTATCAAATATTTTCATATGGTAATTGAAATGGACATAGAAATATAACATAGAAACAATATTTTCAGCAAATTTTGTATTATTTTTAATAAACATTTAAAGCAAGCTATAATTCAATTGTAATTGTTTTTACATTATAATGCTAAAAAAGTTTTATCCACAATATTATTTTTCTGAAGAACTTTTAGTACACAAAAGAAACAGGATTTATACAAATATCATTCAAACGCATTAAAATTAAAATTGCTATAAAGATAATATAATTGTATTACTTTGTGTTTGCCATTATTTTTTATATCTTACTAATTAATTTAATTAGCCATACTTTTGTATCTTTATATCTCATAATTAGAAATAATAGAAAAATTACATTTATTTACGAAATCATTACAAATCTACGAAATTTTATGAAATAATATTTGTCTGTATTCTTTCTGCTAAAATATTTCAAACAAAATATCATCAACAATATTATATTTTCGTGTATTTATAAAAGTAAACAAAGGTGATTCCGAAAAATTGAATTGTTCCTTTTTGCAAATTGCAATTGTGCCTTTTTTTCAGTTTTTTTTACGATTAAACAATTTTATTTTAAAAATGTTAGATTATTTCAAAGAATAGTTATAATATTTATAGATCTCTAAAAAATATATATTTACAAAAAATAAAAATGGACAGTTATGTGTAAAAGTTGGATGAAAATATACGTATATTTTGCCGATATATTTCGAATCATGTGTCCATGTTCGTAATTTATATTCATACTTGTAAATTATTCAGATGTCAAATGCTTTAAAATTTTTTGGCTGTTCTTTTCAATCATCTCGAACATATACATTCATGAACTCTTCATCCAGATTTAAAAGCATCCAGTACAACATATTGTATTGGATAATCTTGTATTGGATAATATATCGGAAACAATAAATTTTCAATTTATTGAACGACTATTGATCGCCGACCGCCGAGATTGCCTTGCTGTCGCTTTGATACTACAATCGCGGTCGCACGTAGAGTCCATTGTAAAAAAATTAATGGTCTGCATTATTTCACGAAGACTCATTAGCGAACAAATGATTCTTTTACGCATAATTATGAAAGGATGTTAGAAACGTGCGATGTATTTACCGCGATGGGAATTACAATTTATGGTAACGAGATAATTTGAAAGGAATAATCAAATAGAAATATTCATATACAAATATTTATATTTAATGAAGATACACTCAGTCAGAAATGACAATGGAATTCGATGTCGATTTGATGCTTTCGACATCGATTCGACATCGACTGTCGATTCCATTATCATTTCTGACGGATAATGAATAGATAAATAATAATCAATAGTTATTGTTTAACATGGGAAATATCTTGTTTAACTATTAATAATTGTTCACAAAATTTGCAATCGTTTGTTGTTTAATATAACAGAGGCTAAGGATTATTCTTGAAAATCACGATCGTTATAATAGTAATATATTATAGCCACCATCGCGCAAACATTATCTTCAGGACGCTGATAAAGTCTTAAAACAATAGACAATAAAGCGGATCGATATAACATTAGCTTTGCATCGTAAAGCCGACTTAGACGACTTAGACGACTCGAATGACTTTATAACATGAATGCGTCAAATACGCATTAAATTATTTTCTTATTGTGAGATATGAGCTTAATTTATCGCTACTTCTGCTTTCGATTCTTTTATTTCTAAACTATACCGATTATAAATACGAAAAATAAAGCAAAAAATGTCTTTCCGTGAATTTATCTCAATAAGGTTTTCTAACAACATATGAATTCTATAGTGCCATCTCATGTTTAGGTGAAATAATCGTACACGGAATGGGCCGTACTATTTAGCAATTAATAACGATCAATGATATTTCTTATTTGATCCCTCGAGATCTTAAATTCAATTTTAAGGTTCGTCTTGCATATTGATCCTATTTGCAATGGTTTTCCTTAACTTTTCAATTTGTATTTAGATACTTGAATTTTCTACATAAAGATGTTTTTTTCTTTACTGTATATGTTCGTGCAGAATATGACATTTTTTTGCTGCGTGACTCCATATAATTAATGAACTTCAAGTTCTTTATCCTAATTTCTTATCCTACCTAATTTTAAATATATAATCTGTGTAAAGCGGCTCTTCGGCCTTCTACGTTGGAAATTGAGGAGAAATTGTTGGGAAATGTAGCTGACAACCAGGTCACGTGAAACAATTGTTGTTCATAAAGAGAAATCGTTCTTGTGATGATTGTATGACGTAAAGAGTGGGTTGCGCGTGGGTTGTGCCAAAGATCCAGATTCTCAAATCCAATCAGAACATTTAGAACTTATCAAATTTTATTTAATCGTCACCTCTCGGAAGAAAATCACCGAGAGTATCTTTGCTACGAGAATCTCTTTTTAATAAGTCACTCGAAACTGTTAAAATAATTTAAGATTGTAGGTCTCATATATCTACGGATATTTATAGAAGAGGTATTTGATAAGAGACTAGAGGAGTTAGAGTTAAAAATTTCAAATGATTTTCATCGATCAATAATACCGCCAGAGACTGCATTTCTATGCGCTGTCTGCGGAGAACAAGATAGTTGAACATGAAATCACAAGAATGCATTCATCTCAAATCTCACTTTTCATTCAGTGATATTTTAATTTCCTTGCAGACTGCATGGAGATTGTATTAAAAAAAGAGACTAAATTTTAATAAAAAGTGTTATTTAAATATTTCCAACTAAATATTTACTAAATGTAAACATACATTTATTTGATACCAAAATCGATTTGATTTAAATATCTTTTTTTATTGAATAATATTTATTTACTGTAAGTTTATTTAGAACTATTACATATTTATTTAATAATTTATTTTGTATTATATGTTAACTATTAAAAAAAATATATTAAGATTTTATAAATTTTTTTTTATCGATCGATGAAAATCACTTACATACCAAATTTTTCTTCTAAATTCATTTGTCAGAGACACAGTGATTTCTATGTGTATATATCAATCAAAGTTTCATTTATGCCATATCGTCAACTCCCGAATCTATTTATTTCTTTTTGTATGACGTAAATGAGACTTCAATCGCTTATACTTTGATTATAATTGCTCTTTGATGATGAATAATCGATACTCCGCCATGTGCTGGATCCAGCGGAAATTACATAAAATAATAAAATGCAGGGGAGACGAAATTAATCCACGTGGATTTCGCGATAATAAGATGTCAGGGTATTGCTTCAGACCACCTCGCACGAAGCACTTTCCATCAATGGTTTCTGCATCCATTTTCCAATAGTGTTCTCGACGTCTAACTCTTACGTAGTTTCAACGAAAGATCACGTAAATGTAATCTGTTCCAATTCTCTAATAATAAAAGAATGAAAGAATCTCTAGTACCACACATACTGTGATTCAAGAGAAAATATCTTGGTTCGTATCGGCGGAATTATTTAACCCTTTAGGAACGGCATCGTTATTGGAAAAAATAAATGCTTTATTGCTTTTGTTAAAAGTAATTTGCAAATAAAAAATCTGTCGATATTTATACTATCGACCTTTCTGGTAGAAATATTATATATACTTTAGAATTCAATGTTACATAAATTTCCACAGCTTTAGTTCTTAAATATCTAATTTGCAGAACCAGAACATATTCCAAATTTATCCTGAATTTAATTTTAAAGTGCAAATTTGCAACTCGTCCCTAAAGGGTTAAGAAATTAGAGTAAACTTTGAGTAAGTGCTCGTTGGATAGATCGATAAATCATGTGCCATTAATAATATTGAGTTCGTTCAGACTGCAGAGGCGAGTCTTTCTAAAAATGTGCGATTCTCGCCCGCGCGTTGCGTCAAGAATGGAACGGAATTAAAATGAACACACGTTGTGTATATTTGCAAGTTTCTCGGCGGAAATTTATCTATAGTAATGAATGTAATTTACAGCAGTGTTAATCAACACTTGCGATCTACCCACGAACGATCAGGTCGTCCCGGACTGCGCTGCTCGCACGCTCGTTCGCTCTTGAATCGCGCGCACGTGCGAATCGATATTAACGCGGCACGGTGGTTTTCCGCCGACGATGGTATTTCTGTTCTCGATCTATGGGGCGGAATAATGGATTGCAAAGTTCGTTTGTTCCGAATCTCGCCAGAGTTATTCCCGTGATTTTTATGCGTGAGATGCGAGCCTGCGTGCCATCGTGCGGACATGACGGATTCTGACAGTATTGATGATCAGCCGGTCGATCGATGCGACATACAATAGACATGTACGTCACGTATGGTTTCGCAATTCATCATTGTACAACATTGTTTAATACGGAATCACGTACACTATTGTACAATGTTGTATAATATGGAATCGCAGCAGCGAGATTTCGCGAGAGAAACGAATGACGACACCGATCTCGAATCCAGAGGATTCATTCGAAATGGACTTTATACTGCGCCATATTGGCTGCCGGAAATTGCTGTAAATATGAAATGTTTTCGGGCCACGTAACAACGGAAGAATGCCATCCTTTCTCTCACGTGTCTTTAATCGCTTAATCCATTTTCGCGCCGTCGCGGATTATTGAGAATAATGCGCCGCCGTTTTAAGGTATGTATGTAATGAGATAGAAGCACACACGTGCAGTTAAGGACGTAAATGTATATATGTAAACGTACATTATTGGACACACAAGGATATATATATATATATATATGTAATGCATTCTGTGTGCACATTCTGCAGGAGAGAACAGGTACATCACAAATAGAATTTACATGTACGGACACGTATTACGATGTATTCATCTAATCGGGATGTAATTGAGCGTGAGAATAACAAATTCTTTTATGAATTACTTGAATTATAATTAGCACTACACATCACTACGTCACGTCGAAAAATATAACCAACACCAACTCTTATCGATCATTCTTGAGACATCGACATTATTTATTGAACATTGAAGTTGCATACTTCAAGTTTTGATTGCACTATAATAGAGAAGTTCGAAAAAAAAGAAACAATCTGCATTTTGTATATTTTCGTGAAAGAATTTTTGTCACAACATTTGTAATATATTCAATTTTAATTGTCCAAGTATGTTAGTTATAATAATATGATAATAATGATTGTATGCATACACATATTACCCTTTCTATATGTTTACAATTCTGGAACATTATTTTCAAAATAATGTAAATTTATATAATTAATTTATTTATTATAATTAACATTTTTAATTAATTAGATTAAATAAATAATATAATTAAAATTGATTTTGTTGTCAATAAGATGATGATTTTTATAAATGAGATTATTAAATAATTATTCATATATAACTTTTATCATTTTATAATTTTTCAAATATATACATAAAAGAATCACTTTTCAAAGTGTCTTATGATGACTTATGACTTCTGTTTTTTGTTACTAATTGATGAATTTCGTATAATGAATTTGTATTTATAATGGCATTTATGAGAACTATCGTGCTAATTATGAATATGCAACAGCACAAGATATTATCAGGATACTTTCCAGGTTACACGTAGGATCGATATATACTGGTAGAATACGTCATTTATAACACGTTCACAAAACTGCAGTACTTATTCATAGATGAAAAGATAAACGGCGCGCATCGATTTCTCGTCCCGTTGCACGCATAAATGTAACGAGTTGGTGAAATAATATTTATTATATTATCGGACTCTCTCTTTCTGCGTCACATCGTATTGCTTACATTTTAGCCTGATGTTACGATCATGTATGCTATTAACATATAAATTATATACTATATTTTTTAATACACGATACCAACATATTAACATTGCATATACGTTTTATTTGCATTTAAATTTATATGTCACATTTTGTAATATATTATAAACATATATCTTGAATATATTCAAAATTATTGATTAAATTGAAATATTAATATTTTTACTTATTATAAAATTAATTCTTTGTACAGGATAAAATATGTTTTTAAATAAGATAATAATTTTTTTTAATATTTCGTATCTATTGAGAATGACAAAATAGTTTATAAATAAATAATTAATAGATAATTTACAAATAAATAATTAACAAAGACATTAATATTAATAATCTATCTATAAATACTAATATATGTAAAATTATAAGAATAAAAAAATTAGTTTTTATATTGAAATTGAATAACACAAAATTCGACAAAATTTATAATGGTGATTTTTAATGGTAGCAAAATACGAAGAAGAAAAGAACTTGAAAAAAAACGGAATAATAATAAAAAAAGTAAAATCAAGACTTGAATGCTTTAGATAATAGAGCATTGATAAATTTTGTTAATTTGCTCGTAGTAAGATATTAACATACTTCAATAATGACTTTTAAAGAATAAAAAATTCAGCATTTCTATTTTTAAAGCTAACAGAAAACAATTGAGCACGCCAACTAAAAGTTGTTTGAAGATTATAAAAAAAAAAATTATCTCTTTTTTAAATATTATGTTGTGCTTTTAAAATAAAGAAAAATTCATTTTAAAATAAAGAAAAAAAGTATTTTTAATATAAAAGTACTTTTAATATAAAAATTCAATTTTTTAGAAAAAAAATGTTTTATTCTTTTATATGAAGACAAGTTCTCAATAGTGTCACGAATAATCAATAGTGTCAAATATTTTTTAAATATTTTTCAAATATTTTTAAAAACCTTCAACTTACATTGATTAAAAAAATCGCAGTCTTTTTCAATTCAATTTTTAATTAAATACGGGAGAGAATTTTTTAATATATATTAATATGTATTTATTTTATATATTTTTACATAAAAAGAAGTTTTAATACTACGTTCTTCTCTCTTGATAGAATACAATATTGCGATTGAGTATTCAGTACATTAATATGTATACATATTTTATATGTACAAAATTATCTAAGTTCAAAAGAATTTAATAGCATCTTGCAAAATTTTCTTTTTGAATAATTTTAGTCAGCTTCACATTTTATAAATATTTCATACATGTACGTTTATGCATTTTGTTCAAAGATGTATGTAAATTGCATCAAAGTTTTCATGAAAAGCTCATAACATCTTAAAATTTACTTTTTCTACGTATTTTTTTATATCAAGTCTTACATTATTTTAACATATATTCCACTGCGTTTATTCACTTATTAATAATAGTCTTTTAAAAGGCGAATTGTGATTCGACGAGACAATGATAATTTCTCAAACATTCATTTGTTTATGAGTAAGGATATGGTGGAGGCGCCGGTGCTTATTGGCAGCCAACAGCCTCGCGTTCCCAAAAATTACGTACTGGGTATGTCTTGATGGCCATACCCCACCATGCCGACGTTAAATCGACGCGATGCGCTATTGAAGTAGCGAGCACCCTTTTTACTCAGCCCGTCGCACATTGCGACTTATAAATCCTGCTAGTCAGAAGTTAAATACAAGATAAATGTAGCTTCTCTGGCCATCTATCGCACATTTGAGAAACTATCAGATACATAATATATGATGCGATGACGAGACACACTCAGACCCACGATATTTTTATCGATATTTTTATTCTGTGTTTTTTTACATCTTCTATATCTTTTCAATTACATAAAATATCAAATTATATCTATATATTACATATCTATTATATTACATCTAAATATCCCTCAAGACGATTACTTATGTTTTTGTTAATTTTATAATCGCTCTATAGTTACGTATATTTATATTAATTTTATTATTGTATAATTATTTTCTTAATTTTTTCAACTTTCAATTTTTGTTATTATACAAGATGTTTCATAACATGTAGATATAATTTCAGAAATAGGTTTGAGACGCAAAAATAGCAAGAAGTTTTTGTAAAATTTGTTTTGTATTTCAATTTGATCTCGTTCCCAAGTTACAAACATTTTTGTGTTCATTAATTATAAACTGAATTAGCATAAAATCTTCGTACATCTACACGCGTCTTACTAATTTCTTTAAAGACCGCAATGAAGAAGCTACGTTACCTTAGTTTGTAATGAAAATAAAACACGAAAACTTCTATAATTTAAAAACAAGATAAATGTTTGTATGAATTTTTTAATTTTTTATTAAATGTAAATTCATTTTTAATGTTCATACATAATGAAATCATTTATTATTTATCGAATATTACGAATCGGGAAAATGTTTTTATAATTTTGAACATGATAGAAAAAATAATTAATTCATTATATCTTGTATCTACCATTGTGCAATTTTATAGTTCAATTTGACAACAATGACGAGTCAGAGATTTTAATTCAGATTATGTTTTGTAGTGAATTATAAATGCTAATGTAATTATAAAACGCAAAATATTCCGATGATAAGCTAATCAGTCATTGGATTTAAATGAAATGCATGATCAATTTTCTGCGAAGATTCTCTCATTAACAGCTGCAAAGCATTAGCAAACAGAATTAACTATGCACTCAAATTAACAATAGCGTAGCCTGTTGAAAAGCTTAAT
Organism: Atta colombica; assembly: GCF_001594045.1. Lineage (NCBI taxonomy): Eukaryota > Metazoa > Arthropoda > Insecta > Hymenoptera > Formicidae > Atta > Atta colombica. The sequence goes on from NW_017259295.1 coordinate 392,154, forward strand.
ATCAGCAAAGTAATGCAATTGATAATTGAGTTAAATACAACTAAGAGGATTTTTTGTTACATTGATTCATTAGCATTGCGTGCTAGTAGAAAATAAAGTTCGCCTCCATAAATATACTTCATATAGATATACGATATTATGTGATAAATTAGATGCAATTTCGCATGTGTCTTACTCATTTAACCTGTAGACAAACGTATAAAATATCGATTATCTGGACTGTTAATTATTCAAAATGCCGCAACGCTGCCAATTTTAGACAAAACACTTCTGAACAATTTATTTTACTCATATTTTATATATCTCAGCTATTTTTTTATTATTTTTAAGAAATTATTATAAATATAGAATAGCATTTACAATATTTGTTTTCATTTGTTTGAGTAAAGAAAAAGACTCTTTATTCTCGTAAAATGTTAATGTTGTTGTTGAATTTTGCAATGTTTATCTAAATATGATGCAAATTACATTATATATATATATATATATATATATGTGTGTGTGTGTGTGTGTGTGTGTGTGTGTGTGTGTGTATATGCATGCAACATACGTAATTGGTTTTTATTAACTATAATTTCGTTAAAAAAATTGAAATGTTAATGCAAATGTAGTTGAAATTAATTAGTTTCAGTATAAGTACCTGAATATATGTATTCCCGATGTAAAAACGAACTTTCAGAAACGTGACTCGGCTTTTATACGCTTTTATAATGCTTTGTATGACACATATGGGGAACTCATTTTCATATATTTGTATTTCCAGAAAAAGCAAGAGAAAGTTTTTAAAAATAAATAATCTTTCATATACACAATTGAGTACATACAAAAAAGAGAATGAAAAAAATTGCATAAGCCGTAGTTTGAAGCTTAAAACTTTTTGTCGCTTATCGTTCTCATTGTTATTTTATAAGATTGAAATTATCATTAAATTATAAAATAAGGCGCTTTAAATATCAGTTTTACAAATATGTGAAAAGGCGATAAATTATTTGAATTTAAAATTATATCACAACATTACAAAAATAAAATCAAAGCTTCTACCTAAAATATCTGATGTGATGAATACCAATAGTTGTATTTCAAGATTTTCAATTTTATTTTTTTCGACACTATGACAAATGCAGCGATCGATGGAGTGGAATCGTGCAAAAAATAGAATGAGACGCACAGAAGCTAATCTCGCAAAATATATTTCGCCTGACTTCCGTGTCGCAGCAATTGCGAATTCCGTTTGGGAATGTCAGAATGTTTTCTGAAAAACCGCTCTCAGGAAACCGCGTCTGTAACGAAAAATGTGTCGGACCATCTCCAGTCGGTTTTTGCCAGTTTTCATCACGTACATCGCAAATGTGTCCGCAGAATTAGTGCTGCCGGAGTGTATACTTTGAGGAATATTAAATCGGATAATATAGAGACTGAAATTATATCGTAAGTTCCTGAACGGGACATGCGAGAACTACAGAGATTTATGAAGTTTTTCATTTAGGCTTTTATCGTTTCTACTTCCGTAAAGAAATATTTCATGAGGAAGTATCTATGCACATAGTTTGGACAAGTCTTTTATCGTCCTCTTCAAAAATCTTTGGAATAAATTTTAAAATATAAAAAACATTTATCTTCATTGATCCCTTTTGAGATAAAAAGAGATAAATCAAAATTTAAAAAAGAAAATAATTATATATATAATTGTAATAAATGTCATTAAATGCATTAACGTAACATGATAATTATTTAAATTGCCAATCGCAATGTCCATCTAATAATAAAAAATGGGCATAAAATTTATTTTAAAAAGTATCATAGCGTAATAGAATATAGAAAAATGATTTTTGATTTTGACGTTTGATTAAACGAGAATTTTTAGATAATTTTGTTTATTCAAATAATTCTGCAGTGTATAGGAAATTCAAGATTCTAAGGCTAAATAATAGGTCGTACAAGAATCTATTGCTGAAAGAAAATAATTTCAACTTATCTACGTTCAAATAGAGACAATTTGCGAATCAAATACCTCTCTAATTTTCTTCGAAAATGGATACCTTAATAAACTGGGTCAAATTACGAAATTTAATTAAGATCATGGAACGCAATAAGACTTCCGTATCATTTAATATATAGGATGTCCTAAACTTTTTGACATACCGCTTATGGATAGGACGGACTTAATTGAGTCGAAAAGTCTTTTATCATTTTACAATTTTCATAATCTTTTTTTTAATTACTTAATAATCTGAATATCTAATAATCTAAAATCGAGATGCATAAATAACTTTAAGATATTTTGAAGTTATCTTGCACTGATTTTATCCGGTAACTTCAACAATCTTTCTCTGAATTAGAATAGAAATTAATATCTCATTACAAAAATGACAAAATAATAAAGGATTTTTCAAGGACTCAGTCCGGTCGATCTGCTCACAAGCGTGTCAAAAAGTTTGGGACACCCTGTATAAATTTTCAAATAAGAAAGTTAAACGAATTGTAAGATTTTCTCGCGTATACAATGAATATAAAGTCAACTAATATTTTGAAATTCTCTTTGACATTTTTAAGCTCTCTTAGATTCGATTTCATAATATATGATTATCTAAAGATTAAAAGTAACCAAGAAATTCATGAATGAATTTCATTGATCTGATAATCTGTAAGTAACTTTTAATCTTTAGGTAATCATATATTGTAAAAACGAACCTTATAATCGTTTTATCTTGGAAATCGATCAATTGAACAATCAAGATGTGGAAATGTTTCGATAATTTTTAATCAGATGAAAACGCTTACCTGAAGATACGGTACGGCCTTGCAGAGTTTTAATCCGAGGAACCAGGTCTCCGTGACGTCCCAGAGAACCGACGGCGGCAGGCAGATTAGCAGGACGAGAAGATCAGCCACCGCCAGATTGACGATGAAATAATTGGTCACGGTACGCATCGAGTGATTGCGATAAACGGCCATGCAGACAAGTGCATTGCCAATTAGGCCGATTATAAAGACGACGCTGTGCATTGCAATCAGCACCCAGTCAGTAAATTTCGGAAATATGTGTTGCACCATCAGCTCGATATAATCTTCGTCCGGGATGCAGTAATCGTTGGTGCAATTCGTGACGTTGGTGTACTCGAAGTTGCCATCATTATCCACGAACGAATAATAATCGACTCCATCCTCGTCGAGTGCGTCACATAAACGCGGCGTCGCTGATACAAGCCAGATGATAATCATCACAGCGAGATTCATGTTTATTCAATCTTATTGTGTCATAATATCTCACTGCAAATCGTCGCTCGTGTGCAGTTAACACAATTAAGTGTACACGTGAAAACGATTCAATTGCAATCCGTTTCCAGTTACGCGCGATTTTATCACAGCATCGTGGATTCATTGACTGATGAAATTAGAGTAGATTAATTATTAGCCGAATTATCGAATGTATTAACGTAACAGAATGTAAAATGTTCTTTACAGTGATACTACATTGTTGCGTCCCGACGGGATTTAGTCAAACAACCCGTGAAATAAATCACGAAATAAATCGCATGAATGCAAATCTGAGTGTAGATAAAGCACAGCGCTGAAATGCCGGTGTTTCTACAATGACGAACTACACTTTTAAAGTTCACTCTCTTTTTCTTTCACAAGCAACTATGCTTATATAACCTTAGTATAGAATTTCTTTGATGCAGGAATTCCGCTCTTCAGAGCGCGATTATAAATAACTTCTGTCTATGCGCGGTAAAGACATATAT
>NW_017259295.1:395999-409091 GCF_001594045.1 Atta colombica
TTTTTATATCTTCAATGGTCTTCAGATATGTTCCTAACTGTAATATATTTTCCAGCTGGATACCATGGATGTTCAATTTGCAAAATCTGAAATAGTAGATTTGCCTGCCAAACCGCATTTTCCTAATTTAATCGTAGCGTTCAGACATAAAATATAGATGAGAATATCTATTCAAATATCTCATATGCTTTATCTAAATCCATTTTCATAAATCAGAAGATTTTTCCTTCCTCTTTTTTAACTTTGTTTTGGAAACATTCGCTTTAACATTCGCTTAAACATTCTTTAATTAGACAACAATTGATAAATTAAAAATATGTCACCAAGTCAGTTATATGTATTACAAATAAACGTGCGAATCGGCGTTATATACTAGATATTTAATTAAATTGATACACAATTGATGAAATTTCGCAAATGATAGGGAAGAGTGATACAATTCATTGGAATAATATCAATGAAGATAGCGATCATGTAATTTTCTCCCTAGGGCGAAAATGTGAAAAATAAAAAATTTCTTCTCATTATCTTCACGGTTAGTCTCACCAACTCTGATTAACTTAATCGACCGATTAAATTTTAGAATTGTTAATTAGAAAATTAAATCTGGTGGCTATAAAGAACGCTGTAATATATATTGCTCTTGTCGCATGGGTACGATTTCCACATATATTATTTTAATTAAAATTTTTACTTAATTATTTAAAGTATTATATTTTACATAAATAAATCATAATGTGCAGAAAATTAAGCTATTTGAAATAATCCTGCTCAATAATATAAATGTTCTCTTTTTATATTTTCGTCTTAGAAGAAAAGTTACGTTGCTACTCAGAATCTTATGTAAAAAACAGCTGAATAATATGAGGGATATAAACGACACAATGTTGGTCACAACATTATAAATAAATCAGCACTTACTAGAATATTCCGGAATATATATTCGAATATATATGAATTATAGAGTTGATCTTTACTATCAAAATGTCAAAGAGGAATGTTTAGCTTTATCGAAATGTCGACACTTAACATTATAAATTAATCCGTAAGTTAAATTTATATATTTCAAACTTTTAGAATTTGCAGACGTTTTACGATAAAAACAAATAAAATTAGTAAACGATTTGAATAAAATAAGTGAATATTTGAAATTTGTATTTAATTTATAATATAATTATTTTCCACTCTGATTAACATGAAGCTATTAAATCTGAACAGTTTTTTTATAATTGCTTGTCATTTTTACTTTATTTGTCAGTAAATTCAATACGGACTTTTTGTTTAAAATGTTTTATTGTTATGTTAATTTATGATATTATTATTTTAGACACTGATTAATATAGAATTATCGAATCTGTGCGGTTTTACCATAATTACATAATATTTGTATCTTGTTTGTCGGTAAATTCCTTATATTGAATTTACGGTAAAACCGCACAGATTCGATAATTCTATATTAATCAGTGTCTAAAATAATAATATCATAAATTAACATAACAACAAAACATTTTAAATAAAAGATCTTTTTGTGTGATGCTGCTTAGTAGTCGACGATGAAATAGAGCGGTGGTATCTAGAGTTTATTGAATTAAAACGTTAGAGATGTAAGATGAAATGTGCAAAGACGATTTCTCGCAAGATATTATTTTTTACCAATAATTCTCGTAATAAATATCCAAGAAATGCGGTTTCCGTTACGCATTACAGAAATGTAAAAGACGTAAAGTGCTTTCGTTTAGTGATATAAGTCATTCTATTTCCCTTGGCATTCCATAGCAAAGACAAAATGATACTTTCCAGCAAATAACTGACGTTATTTCTCGTTTATTTTGATATTAATGAATGACACGTTAAATGAAGTTAGAAATGTTATTTTAACATTAATATGTCATTTTAACATTAATATATCATTTAACATTAATATTATTTGACTGATGAATAAAATGATAAATAACGTCAGTTTGTTTTATTGGATTGTCTCGACTTGTGTCTACCAAATGAAAAACATTCAATATGTAACAATTTAGATTGTTATTGTTATTAATAATTATTATTAACAAAATGTGCGTCATTAATATATTCATTTTACTTCTTCGCGTATATTTAATTTAATACCGAAATTTATATCATCAGCTAATTTCTATTATCGATATTTTTTATTTTTTTTTATTATCGATTATTTTTATTCTATTTTATTAAAGATAAATATTATAGCTGTGACTAATTTATATCGTAAGTTTGGAAAAGCCGTTTGCATATAGATATAGCTCAGTTACAGCTCAATCTCATTTTTCTTAACGTCGTATCTCTAAGTCATAATTTATTTATTTATACCGTAATTCAAGATATCTTGTATTTCCCGTGCGTAAAATATAACTTCACTTTAAACTGAATGAGGGAAAGTAGTTGATTATCTATTTGATTCTAAATTAAATAAGAAGAGTTTTTTTATTTCTAATGGCTTGCGGAACGAAAAATGTGGAACGTGAATTGTGTAGCTCAATTTTTATCAATAGAAATTTATTATAATATTAAAGAAATAAATACTTTTACAGTAATTTTGAGATACTACAGACTTCACTTTTACGTAATCTTATCGATAATTATTTATATGCCAGTCAACAAAGACAAAAAAAATTTCAAAACTTTTAAATCTTTTATGCATCCTTAAATTTTAAGGATGATTATTAATTTGGATTGAAGAAGAATCAGTATTCTCAAGATTTTTATATGTTCTTTTTCAGATATACTCTGAATTATATTAAAATAGTTTAAATACATAAATAATATTATTGATACAATGTATTATTTTAATATTGATATTGTAGATGTTATATTGCTAATAAAGACATAAAATCATTAATATTATTTGTAATATGAGATATTACAGATCATTTAACAACTTCTGTATAATATCATATAATGACATTTACATTTTGTAATGAGAAGGTATTGTAAATATAATTTGTGTGCTATTTATTATATACCTTTCTAATAATTACTGCAAACTCAGTTGGTTATCGGAATTAATCTTATTAGTCTCCAAGGAGTTTTATTTTACAGATTACACTGTTTAAGATTAATCTTTGTCTTTCAGTTTACGTTGACACAATGATCTCACTCTTAAGGTCTTTTTTTAACTGTCGGTGAAGAAAAAACGATGCAATTTTGATCCTTATCGAAAAGTTTTTATCGTTATTTCTCACCTAACCGTAAAAACTGCTAACCAATAAAAAAGTGCTAATGTTCTGTTAGAAAGTTTCCTCTTTTTCTCTCTACTCTTTTATTGCATCGTGAACAACGAGACATTTACTCGTAAAACTTTCACGACCCCGTCGGATATAATTGAAACGACCCGTTGTACCTTTCGTACGAGTTACTTCCTATTTTAGTATATAAATTTTATTTCATGGCATTTCAATGGCATTTGTATTTGTAAAACTATTTTGTAACGCGATTCGCACGTTTTCGATTCTAATCGAACGTGAGGCGATCGAGGTATGCAATTAATTATGCAAACGGAAAATATACGCTTCCGCAAGAATTACAGAAATTGAACCATTGTATCTATGTAAGTGTGTAAGACGTTATACTGAAGGAAATGTTTAGTACATATAACTATGTTTATTTTATTGATATGTGACTAACAAAAACTTTCTTATTTTTTTCTTTCTTATTTTTAAAAATTGTGCTGTTCTAATCAAAATTTGATTAATCTAACAGAATTTTTGTTATTTTACCCTTTGTTATTGTAATAAAAATTTAGTTATTTAAAAAAATGAAAAAGTAAGAAAATTTTTAATCACATATCAACAAAATAAATTATCTTTAAACATTAAACATTTCTCTCAATGTATTTCCGTGCACATTTATATGTGTCGAGGATTAATTTAACTTCAGTATACGCGATGTGCGGTCCATTATAGACGATACTAACGATCAATTGTATGATTAAAAGTTCATTAAAAGTTAAATGCGCGAAATAAATCCTCTTTCTCTCGTTCTGTACGTGAGAGATCTGACTCACGTCACCTCCCGATGGATCGGTCTCTACAGTCGAGGCAACAAACGCATTAGATACCGCGCCGTAAGAGAAAAGCTGACTGCATAAATTTCCGTTCCAAATACGAATGCAAACCCCGTTGAATTCGCTGTATTCGCTATCGTATAATGTCGTGCTGATTTATTATCGCGTCGCATGGATCTCGTTCGTTGCGATACGCATCGTGTATACGATACGTTATTCACGGGACTGATTGCCAAAACAACTCGTTAAATTCAATCACGAGTTCTGAACGAGAGGCTCATAATATTCGTTCCCGGTTTTTCGCCCACACACGCACGCGCACACACTCTCTCTCTCTCTCTCTCTCTCTCTCTCTCTCTCTCTCTCTCTCTCTCTCTCTCTCTCTCTCGTTGAAAGACGTAAATGCGAAAATGCGCAATGAAACTTTAACGTTACCTATGAAGGTACGGTCACATTTAGTCACTTCACAATGAACAGTCGGCTTCCTTTCCCGGTTGGCTCGTAATAGTAATGGTCTTCCTTAAGTGAATATATGCATCCGCCATATCGCAAGATTATACGCTTATTTCCTACATATACGTTTTGAATCAAATATTTAGACAGATTTACACACCTTATTCATATTTGTGGCGTCACTCCGAATTTTCAGTGTGGCAAAATATAGAGGTGAAACTGTGTGTCAGAAGCGTCTACAGTACTCGGGATTTTACGCTTACATAAAGCATAGGGTAACTTCGGCAAATACGCCACGCTGGGATTTACGCCGTAAAAGTCAGAAAAAAAATAGAAGGAATGAAGTATAATTTTCCCACAACTACTCTGTTACATACTTTTATATTAGTATTGTGTTATAATTTCAATTTCTTACTGCTAATATTAATGAAATTATTGTGAATTGAATGATTTGTGTCACTGTGTTAAATAGTGCCATATATCATAAATTATAATCTATATAAAATGATTACTGTAAGACGTGCAAAAGACTTATTATTATTGTTATTTCATGATACATGAGTGTAGAGGAATACTAAGTATGTTGTATAACAAAATACTAGTACTTGTATTTTTTGTTTGTTATCTTGAATATCACCTGTTTGGGATATATGGCATTTTTAACAGGCGGGATTTATACCCAAAACTTACAAAGTGCGCAGATTGAATTTAGTGCACTAAATACAATAAACGCATTACATGAAATATGTATCTCATGTCATAACGCTTGTAGTACATCTGGGAAGATTGTAATTATTTTTTATTACTTCATATATATATTTGTCATTCTTATTTCTTAATAAAACTTTATAAACGCATTTTACAAGTTATTGTCATCATCATTTTATGTTCTATTTATATGCATTATATGCATTTGTAAATGTTTTATGAGCCATATATACTCTCTCTCCCCCTATGAGTAGCCATATATCCTACCCCTATGGGATATACGGCAAAAATATAAAGGTTTAAAAAAGTTTATTTTTTAATACGAAATATTTCGGATTACTAATACGGATTACTAATATTTTTTCATAATAGTAGATAGTAAACAAAGTTTTTACTGATATAGTTCGTTTACTTTACATAGTAAATCATACTTAATAAAGTTTTTGATAGGTGCGGCGTATACCGGAGTTACCCTATTATGCGATAAGAGAATTTTTTTTCTCTCTATGTACGAATTATAATTTAATATTTAAATAGATTTATTACTACAATTGGCTTCGGATCTGTGCATTTTTTCTTCTTTCGGCGTGATAATAAGATAAGACTAAAGAACATGTTGAAAATAATCCGAGTTTTACGTTTGCCAAACATTCCACGAAATTAAGTTCATTTTTCACTATAAACAGACACATTTTCCGGGTTTCTTACTTTCCATCCAGCAAAGAAAATAGTCTGGACTTAATTTTCTTTTATGTTTCAATCTCTTTTAATATGAAGAATGCAAAGATTTTTATAGTAGCTCTCTTTTATGCTCTAGAAATATTTTTTATACTAAAATTTCTAATTTAAAAAATTTTGTCCTGATTTAAAATTTCTTTTAAAAATTATTTCTAAAATATACAAAGATAAAAATATATATAAATAAAAAATATTTATGATGAAAAAAAAAGATCTAATATTTATGATATTAATTAAATGAATTATCGCGCACACTAAATATACATAACATATACTTAATTGCTTATTGTTTTTAATTAGGTGTGACACTTTTACTTGTACAAATACATATATATAAATTAAATGTGTGTTGTACATATGTACAAACAAATTTCATAAAAATATTTATTAATATTATACTACACATAGAAATAACAATTTTTCATTGAATTTTGGCCGACAAATTAAATTTTGATTTTATCATATGCTTCGAAAATAATGTTTAACTTTTTTAAAACCATTTACTTACATAACTCGAGCAACCATTAAAAATTCCGATAATACGCAAAATTATTACCTTCTAGTTACCGGAGAAGAAAAAATTGTCGACGACGATATTTATACGTAAAACTCCGTCAAGCAAAATATTGAAGATTACGTTTTTGCGATGCATAAAATTCGCGCGCGACTTCACAAAGTTTTCAAACCGCATCTCTCTGTATTCATTTCTTTTTCTTTAAGCACTCTTGCGAACCTGAATGTGGGTCGATCCGCGCGAAAGTATTCCTTAGGGTTGTTACGATATTTGCTCGGACTCCGATCTCCAGTCTCCGCAGGGAGGTGAAAACACCCCCGACGGAGCGGGTTACAGCGCCGATCTTCCGTGCGGAAGGATGCGAACGCGCCGGCAGACTCAGCGAAACTGAGGTGCGCTGTTTTAACGAGGCCGTGTGGTGTAGACGTTGGTCACGACGCCGCGCTTGCACTCTGCGAAAATTGCTCAATCTAGGGAGACGAAAATATTTCAATTGCTTGTACACCGACATCAACTATTTTCCTTCACTACAAAATTACAGAATCTAAATACGCAACAATCGATAAAAATATATGTAGATACATGTATGCTTCCTGCGAATTTCAATCTCAATTTTACTGACAGATTTTTTTTTTAATGAGTTTGACGAACTAATTTCTTTCTGAACAATAGTACTGACACCGGTGATTTTTTTAATTCTGGATTTGATTGGAAAAAAGAAATAGAAAGATTTTTTGTAAGATCATATCTTTGGAATAATTCCGAACTGTACTTTAATTGGTTACTTTGATATAATTTAAAAAGTACAATGTAATATCGAAAATTCTTAGAATTGAGCAAATCTGTTGAGTAGATCTCCGAGAGAATATATTCCCGGGGAAAAAATGTTTCATATATAAATTATATAAAAAATTGACATATTTTATGTGCAATTATATGTAATTATATGTAATTATATGTAATTACATGTATATAAAATATGTCCATTAATATAACTTTTTTTTCAGATTATTAAAGAGAAATATTCCTTTGGCTTCGTTATTGTATTTAAAAGAGACATTATTGAATTGCATGCGCTTTTATTTTCTTATTAAAGCTAAAATAACACTGCTTGTCGTACATTTTGGAAAATATGAAAAATATTAATGCTTTAATCAATTTTGCTCAGTATTTAGAAATTATTTTTATAAATTATGTTTCTATTAGAGAAGGGATTATTTATTGAATATTTAATCCAGATATTTTAAGGAACTATTTATTGAATATTCAGACCAGATTAATTATAAAAGAAGCTTTCGATACATTTAGTAATCCACTTAGTAATACGGACATTTGAAAAAGTGATTTCTTAATTGTTTTGACATAAAATATGGAAGAAACAGTCTAGAAAATTGTTTCCGTCGTATACGTACTTTCTCAACATTAACCTAAATTCGCTTTCTTGGGATACATACGCGTATTCAAATAGTATTTCGATTATCATCTACATATGTTACAAAGTCATTAATCATTTCTTTAATTAAATGTTTATAACTGTGATATATGATATCATAGTTCCTTGCGATTATTTATTCAATTTATTTCTAATTTTAGAAATAGAAGATGATTCGCAACTATCGCATAAAATGTTAAAAGGATACCTTATTTTTGAGGCTAATGAAAAAAAGCTGTTAAGGATTATTGTTTTATAATATTTTATAATACTTTAAACTTTAGCATTAAAAATTGTGAGCTCGAGATTAAAAAAAAATCTTGCTAAAAAATAACTTCGTTTTTGAAAATAAGGAAATAAAATTTTTAATTCATTCAACATATTTTTGTTTCTAAAATAAATTCTAATCACTTATAATTCAGAAACTATTAATGCCTCGATATTTTGCAATTGTGTGTTGCAAAAGGATTTTTTCTCAAATTTGAAAATTGGGATTAAATGTTGTGTTTGATACCAATCGCCCTGTATATCTATATAAAAGATTATGTCTCGAGCCTTTGATTATTTACGAATATTTTTTTTTAACAAATCACGAGACTTTTCATCGAGCTATTCATCGTTTCTCAATGTTTATTCAGAAGTTCATTCATCATCAACCATTGAACTGCCCCTGTCGCTGTTATCTTATCGTTTGACGATTTATCGCAAGCTAGACTTTCAATAGTCCCACCTTTGCGCAATTTAATACTTCTTCGTTAACATTAATTAATTTTATTCCTGAGGGGCCAGGAACGGTTATGACAGAATATGTTCGAGCAAGATTGCGCAAACCACCATGACAAGTTCTCAAATCCACAAGATACTTTTGATTAATAGGATTTTGCATGGTGATTATGAATTTCTATATTGCAATGAAAAATTATCGCTGTAACTTTGAAAGTGCGAAGCACTAATCGACGCTATTTAAGATAATGTACTTTTTTTTTACTTATTTGTTATTTATATTCAAGTTACGTTAAAAATATGGTAATGGAGTTTGTTATCTTTGATAACGACTTTTTATTAGAATTGGCAAAGACTAATGTTTTCTTTTTAATAAAACATTTTGTTTTTCTTTAAATTGGTTTTTATGCTTTAAACAGTATTATTTTTAAAAAAACATTAAAACATGTTAAAAACATCGATTACATTTGTTTTAAACTATTTAAAACATGTTTTTTTTACGCTGCTTTTTTCTATGCGAATTTTACATAAATATTCATACAATTAAATACATTTATAACGTGTATACGTTTGAATTAAATATATCACAAAAAAAATTGCTTCTAAAAAAATATGTCTCTATTTTTATTTTAATTATTTCGCTGATATGAGCCTACACTCGACAATTAATTAAATCTATGGAATGTCCAAGAAAAGGAGAAGTACATAAATCTTTTTTTGGAGAACTAGAATTAAATTTTTCCGCGCATAAAAATATTATTCATGCATTCATAGTATAATATTATTTCTGAAGATATGTCTTTAGTGGCAACGAGAGGGCAACTGCAATATATCAACGCGAGTTGAATCCTCCAAAAAAAGAAAAATAGAGTAGGTTGGAAAAACCAACGGAATACAGATAAGTTCGGTCGAGTGCATGTTCTTTTTATCATTTCTTTTTAATCCTTTGAGATAATTTTTTTCTTGGTTTCTATTTTGTGAAATACTGCCTCTGAATGCACTTAACAAACGGAAGAGATAATACTGTCATGTCAAGCTTGCAGCACCGTCGACTCTGTACTTTACGGTCCTCTTCAATATGACCTATATATTTCTGGCCATGAAAACGTGACCATGAAGAGTGGAAAAGTAAATAGTTTATTTCACCGAAGTATATTCTAATATGTCCGATAATACCTTGTCAATATGAATATATCTGTCAATATACCTAATTATGAATTACAATATTACAGATTATAATTATCAAGGAATTTATTTACTATTTAATATTTAATAATACAACAAATTGAAATATAATCTTGAGGGAAGTTATTTCCGAATGTGATAGAAAGCTGATTTATTTGGATTGATGCGTAAACAGAAATTAAACGATGAAGATAAGAAAGTAAATACTTCCGTTTCACTTAAATGAAAGGTGATGCCAGTCATTCTGAATCAATGCGGAATAAACACCAAAAAGAAGCACTGGATAGAATAACAAAAGCTAAATGCATTGTTTCGTAATAAAAGCAGTTCAGTTTTTTGGTTATTATAATCAATCATAATCAGAACTGTTATTCGTTTTTTAAACACGGTATTATATTTTAACAATAATGTATTATAACGGAAACGTATAATATATTACACAGCGTAATAAAATAATCCAAAATGCTTTTATGATAGGCACAAGACACGAAAATACGATTATGCTATTTAACATTAAATCATATTAATGCGATTTTTTTAAAAATATTTTGAATGAAGATATCTAAGGATTAAATTAATTCGATAATCGTGGTTCCATTCTAATTACCGAGGAATGCATTGATTATTTAGTAGCATAAATTGAAATGTCAAGAGAGAAATTATAAATTTTTGCTACTTCAGAATATATGAAAAAATAACAAAGACGACATTTTTCATACAGAATGTACAGAATAACAAGACATTAGATACTTACTATGTATTAGCATTTATGAGAAAAATATAAAGAAATGAGGAAGGTAATAAGATCCGGCAAATATAATAAAAAATGCAAAAAATTATATATAAGAAATAAAAGATCAAGGATACTTAAAAAAAACTAAACATGATATCTATATTTAATTATAATTGCAATTTTGAAAATGAAAAATTAATAAGCGATCGTAAAATACCGTTCGATAATATCTCAAAAAGATGTACCTTTTTGCTATATTATTATGAATCGTTTCGCGCTCATTAAAGATGCATTAATAGGAAGGCACTGAAAAATACGCGTTGTATAAAAATTCTCTGGGTGAAAACGGATAAAAAAAGTCGACAAATTAATTTCTATAGAATAATGCCTGGATTTCATTTGAATAACAGCTTACATTTGGGTTACTAAATTTCTCGATGAATCCACAAATAAAAAAAATCACTCGAACGTAACATAATGTACAACACTCTGTGTGTCTAATCAATAGTCTCGTTGTAGATAATACGATTTGATAATACGATAAAAATATTCACGCAACACGAGCAAGAAAGAGTATGCTTTCACTATAATTTCATAGTTTCGAGCTCATTTTAATTAGAGCTCGTTTTAGTTTCGAACTCATTTTTATATTCAATATAAAATAAAATATATTTATGATAATATTTATATTGCTATATTCTACAAATGAATGTATGATATGGCATGTATGTATGACATGTATTTCAGGGATGTTTCACTATCAGTTGAATAATATCGAACTTTGAGCTATTTAACTTCGCTGTATATGAAAATTAATAGAGTGGGAGTAAAATGCCAGCTTTTATTAGCTAAAGAAGTTTTAACGTAAGTGTTTTTGTTTCGTAACAAAAGAGCTTAAATCCAAGGAAATCACATTACAAAAATAAATGCAATTACCATATATGCAAAGGAGTAGAATGAACGACAAATACACTTTAATAAGATAAAAGTTTTATAATTTTTTACACGTATATATTTTCTCCATTGTATATCACAGATATTTAGGCTAAACATTCGATCATGTGAAACTACAGTATATTTTGTTGAAGCTGTTATCTGAAGCTGCAAAAATCAATATAAAATTATACAAGTACAACATATTGATCCAGAGTTTATATGACAAATTGCTTTCTTTGAATTTTTCATATGAATAGATCTTTTGATAATTTCACATAATACGATATTTATCATTTCATTGCTTCTCAATGTAGTTTTTAAAGCTTCGATAACCAACTACAATATTTAATTTACCGCAATTAAATCGTGTTTGTATTCGTACTCAACGCAAAATAATAACAAAAATAATTTATAAAAATATCGAAATTGTTATTATTAATAAAATCGTACTGTATAATAAATTTCGCGCGATTATTGTTTAATCTTTCAACTAATGCCGTACTTATTGCATTGCAAATTATGGATTCGAGTATTTTTTATTGTACAATTAATTATTGTTTGTATTTCGCTATATAAACTGTGATTATTCAATAAACAGAGACTAATTATATTCACTGATTATTGAGAAAATAAACCATAACGTTTATCATTCACTATGACTTTAAGCGTTTTATAACGTTTCCTCTTGTCAACAGAGAAAATGTCGTTGATTTGGAAGAAAATTATCGGAATTTGAAGATTATTAGTTTTGAAAATTTAATACGACATAATTGCGTGAAACTAATTTTTTCAATTTTATTTTTCATTCGCATAATTACTAGATTCCATCATTTTCCTGAATTGATGAAGTGCGTTCGTTACACACAATAGAATATTTTTGCCGAAATTTAATAAATTTTATATTACAATGATATTCTTCCAAATTTCATTTTTCTTTCTGTTGAAATATATTGTTTCTGTGCTTTACACTTATACATACATTGCTATTATGAAAAAATCTAGTTTTATTCGCAATTTTTCACTGACAAATTGAAGATATAATTAAAAATAACAAAATTAAAAAATACTCTTTCGATTATTCTGAAATATATTTCAAAACTCGCGTAATGGGTTCGTCTGACATAAGTATTAACAGAGAACGTTTGAGAACGGTAATTGTTAGCTCACCATAAGTAGAAAATTTACTAGTCAAAATAGTTTATCTTACATATGTCACAGATGACAAATGTCTAAAAATTGTTCTATGAAATAACTAGACTCTATAGAGAATATAACTATAATAATATTTAGTATCTATATAACATCTAATATTAAAATAATAATTTATATACATATTGCTGTAAATATATTCATACTCTATGAAGTACCAGTAATATTAGATTTCCTTTAAATGCGTTTTCACGTATACCAAATCGAAAAGAAGTTTAACACACATGTGAAGATTGTTCCACCGCAGATTTTTATATCGGTAATATAAAAGTAACTCATTTTCATTTCATATCTTGACAAATGTAGAAATAAATTTTTAACATTTACATCTTATTTTAAATTATATCAATTTAAATTATACTTGTTAAGAGTTACTAAGTTGAAAATCTATAACTATAATATAACTATAGATATACTAACAGATAAAGTAGGCA
>NW_017259295.1:409191-410878 GCF_001594045.1 Atta colombica
AAAACTTTTAACACTATCCATGGCACATAAAAGAGCACGATCAATACAAGTCTGGCGCCAATAGAAATGTTATTTTTATTAATATAATTTTTGATAGCAACGTAAAGTCATGCAATATTTTTATCGACATAAATTCCACATTGCAGAAAATTGTCGATCCACATAAATTTCGTTGCGTTGATATAGCTCGCAAATTAGTGATGAAAAACATAAATAGAACTTCTAATGTTTAGTTATGACTATACAATAAGTAATGCGAAATAAATTTAAATCTCGCGGTCCGACTTGTAACAATCATATCCACAAAAAGAAATAATTACTACATTTCGTCTCGTGTTCTAACATCGCCATCGTATTTAGATATCAATACTTGACCTTCCTCTCCTCGCCATCTCTGTCGTATATAAATGAAAATTCCGATGAAGAATATTAGAACACCGATTCCTGCGATTCCAAAAAAGGTTACAGAACCTAATGATGGAAGAATTAAAAGTAGCTCAACGTTGCCTGAGTATTCGGCAGTTAGATTAGCCTCTTGAGTAAACCACAGCATTGGGATGTAAGTCTTCTGTATATTCTCAAATATGCTGAAATATCAAAAATTAATTGAACAAAACGTTTTCTGTTATCAAATTAAAAAAATTATATATAGCGCATTGAAATAATCCTTAACACATTTAGGGTTATCCGAAAAGTAAGGTTACAAGATATTTTTAAAATACAAACATGCATATATTTTAACGAAACTGACAGGGATTATAGTATATGTTTTATTATTTTTCCACATAATCACTATTTACTTCAATTTTGTCAACCGTGGGACGAGTTTTTTATTCCTGTTTGTATTTAAAAAAAATCTTATAATCTTAATTTTCCAAATAACCCTCGTATATATTACATTTTTTTTTAAAGTTTAAACTTTTTTAATTACTCAGTTTAGTTTCTATATGAAGTATTAATGGAAATCGATATTTTAAATAGAACACTTCGATACTTTGCTATTTTATTAAATAAAATTATTTTGTTAGCCCAAGAATTTCTTTTTTTTTTATTTTCATAATCTTCTAAACAATTTCTTTTTTCTTCTTATGAAGTTTTTATTTTGTTTATGCTTTATCTACTATGCTCATCTGTTACTTACCTCATATTAGCCACTGGTTCCAGCAATAAGTTTAACTGCAGTTGCGCCTTAACCATAAGTGGGACACCTGAAGTCTTTAAAATTTCTTTCGTATAATATTCATTGCATATTTTCTGTTTGTAGCATTTATGAAAGATACTTACTGGTTCCAGAACAATCACCAATTCGTGTTTTTGTTTATCTGGTGACATTCCTGTTATGTTCTCTGTATAACTTGGATCGGCTAGATAAAAGTGTGGCATACTAACAAAAGCTGGCGCTCCAAATTTACAAGATGAAATATTTAATGTTCCGCTGGGTCCACAATTTCCATTGGGACAAAAACATCGTCTCGAAGGTACAGATTCACCATTATCAAGCATATCTTTTGTTCCAATATACTTATTTCCTGTTATACCTTCAAGTTTCATTGTTTCTATGAATTGCAAATCCACATACCTAAATAATAAGTAAATTTTAATGCATTACCTTCCCATTCGAGATTGATTTTGGAAGAATTAAAATTAACTTTGTGTCAATTTATATATTATATATATATATATATAG
>NW_017259295.1:410978-422446 GCF_001594045.1 Atta colombica
AATGCTACATCTTAAAAAAAACAAGCCGAAGATACATTTACCATATAAAAACTAATAGTAGGAGTTAACAGCAAATGAATGGATTAATATTTAAATCGAAGCTTCATTTATTGTAATAATATAATTAAGTTAAATTTTCATATTAACTTAAATTATAATGTTTTTATAATCACTCACGTGCAAATATCAGGAACAAATACAGATATCGTATCATTGTTCGCTAAAGGTGGCCAAAAATCTCCCAATGTTCCATGTATCATATTACAAGAACCCGTATAATCATTTGTTTGGTTACTATAATTCCATTCTTTTATCATTCCCATGCCATACAAATTATTTGCTCCAGTTAACATATTGAATACGCCGTCGTAAGTAGCCGAGCCATTTCTCTATGAAGAAAAAAGAAATGATTTTTATGTTTGAGATCATTGCTTGATGCACGTTTGATTCGTTGTACTCACCGCATAGAACCATGCAAATTTAGAATAAGGTAAATCAGTCACATTCATCTTTTGCACAAGTTCCAACAATGTGTCGTTGAATCCTTCAAACATCAATGCCTTCACGCTTTTAGTTAATATTAGCTTTTCTCCTAAACGTATCATAACTCTATTGACTATCTTGCGTATAAGCATAGGCTTACTTTTCACCGCAGTTGCAATCGTCTAAAATTAGATAAACAATATAATAATTAATATAACAACTGAATATTCAATGTAAAAAAGTGTGCAATTGATTGTCAAATAATTTCGCCTTACCACAACTATCGGATTTATGTTTGTAACTTGATCGGTTAACTTTCCATTCGACATAGATTGCTCAAAAAACCAAACTTTCTTCCTTTGAAACGTGACGGTTCCATTTTCATTCCATACTCGGTTTACTTTGTAATCGATTTCTCTGCAAAAAAGATACGTAAAAATCTGATATAACATCATGATTTTTATGTCCATTTCCATCAATGTAAATTAACTTTAATCTCGGTTCAACTTATTCTTTGTCTTTTTCTAATTTTTAGAACTTGAATTAACCTCAGAACTTTAAAACTTTTTCTAATTTTTAGAACTTAAGTTGAACCGAGAAAGTTAATCTACATTGGCGGAAACGGACATTAGAGTAATAGAACTTTTATGAAAATAATGTTACCGAAAAACATAAGGTCCCATTTCCTGAAAATGTGGTTTTACACCTGACTCATGTGGATTAGTCCAATTGAACATGTAGAATTTCAGGTACATTGGAATAGGAGTTTCCACCCACATATTGAAATTGAAAGATGTTTGCGTTAACGTCATTAGCTGCATAGAAATGCATATATATTACACATAATCTTTAACATAAATATATTGATGTAAAGTTTTTCTACTCCTTGAATATACCTTTGTAAATAGCAATTCATACAGCAAAGTAGCCCAAAGTGATCCTGTGATGATGCCAAGAGTCATGATTATTAAACCGACGATTGAGATTATTATAACTTTTTTATAGGATCGCGCCATTTTTACGGGAACTACAGGTCTGAAAGCAATAAACAAACGTTAATCATCATTTCTCTTTTAACTTTTACTATGATATGAGAATTTTCATTTGCCATACTTGAATCAATTATTATAGCATTTCTTAATTATATAATTAGAAAATTAAAGTCGTTTAGAATACGCAGAAATTCCATTTAGCATCACAAAATGATGTTAAACAATGCAAAATAAAATTCAGAACTTTAGAATAATATACTTAAATTACAATCAAAAATGTTATGAACCTACTTTCTAAATTCTTTGGAGTGGAATCTCTAAAGATTGAAAATTGAACATTTTGAAAAAGAGTGGCTTAATTTTCAATTTTTAAGAACGAGCTTCATTCCAAAAGTTTTAGAGAGTAAAAAAAAAAAGAGGCATTCTCTTTTTTATGTTGGGAAACTCAGTTTTGATTATAAGAAATCTATTAGAAACCAGGCAAGAGTTTTGCTACAAAAATATTTTGATTAGAATTGGAGTAAAATGACACATATTTGAAATATAAACACAGATTACGATATATTAGAAATATTTTTTTTATAAATATAAGTGAAAAAAGTTGCAATTCTCTCAGTTGCGACATCGCTGATTACTACATATCTCCAAACTTAAATTCAAGCAAATTCTTTCCCACAGAAATGATTTTAAGAGTTTAAGAGTTGTGACTTTTGATAAACAAGCTTTTGATAACAAAAATTATTTATAGATTTTATTTTAATTAATTAGAAACAACACAAAAAACTTACATTAAAAAATTCTTACAAATAATAAAATGGACACTGTTACACAATCGAAATAAGTAATGTAGTGTAATTATGGGTTACGTATTCACGGAACAACGAATGTGTTGTGTATGATAGTAAATATTATGTTAGAGGTACACAATGTACCGGGTGGTCATACATAAGGTGAGCGTCTCTGAGAGTTAAACATAGCAATAACAAAAATTATAAACTGGTGAAAATCAACGCTCTATTCATTACGTTTTAATTAAAATCAGATGACCATTCCTGAGAAACGCATAGCTCTCACATCAGCCCTCGCGTGAGAACCAGTTAAAAGATCTCTGAGATACTTCGTGAACACTGTGTATATGTTACACGTCAGTCGGAATGTCAGAGTTGAACGTAAACAAACGATTTCAACAACTCGTTCGACATCACAAGAAAAACAGCATTTGCGAAAATATTAAGCTATAACATTATGCAAATGCGATATATGTATTTGGTATATATTAACCTATCTTACCGTTATTTATCTCGGTAAGAATCGAGAATGAACGAGAGACAAAAGGGCGAATTGTCTCGCGTTAAAGGGCCTGCAGCACCTCGATCACGGAAGATCGCAATTTTTTCACAGTCTCGCATGAAAATTTCATAATATATCATCGGGGAAGACGTACGCGAGTCTCTCAATGAGGCTTTCTTTTTTCTCTACTACACGTAATACACCATAGTACAGAGTACGATACACTTTCTACACTCGATACAGTCGATATTCTAGTCTGTGTATAAAAAGCAGCATTGCAGTATATATCTATAGATTATTGTCCCTATTAATGTGCCCCTTTTTAGCCAATTTGCTTATTATTGAATTAATTATTAAATATTGTAGCTTTTATCTGCTTGCTATCAATATCGGGTTTTCAACTACTTCTTTTTTTTACAATATTTCTTTAATCTAAAAAATGTTAATACTTTATAATGCTTTTGACAAAAATAAAAAGCTGTTTTTGTTTCTATTAATAAGTCCTCTAAGCGACTATGGCCTTATTAAATATGTCCCCAATGTGTTTGTGTGTCTATCCACATTTAACTCATTTTAACATACAGTTACTAAAACAGGTAATAAATTTAAGCTAATTATTTATGTTAATATTACATAAATCATTATTTCAATCATATTTATTTCAAAGTACACTTATAACACAACGTTCTCAGCTCCAATACAGGGCACATTAATAGGGATAAGCTTAAAATCTTGCGATATGTATTCACATAAATTCCTCATATCTTTCGAAAAATATTTAAAATATTTTAATATTAAAAAAATAAAATATTATCTTTCTATCGTATGCATTGATAATTTAACTTAACAAAAAAAAAATTTTTTTTTCTTATTTATTTGTGCTAGTTTTCTTTATGACTTATTGAAATACATGATTACTTATTGAAATACAAAAGCACACTCAATTTGTGCCTCTGCTGAAAAGTTCCCAATTGAATCCCAGTTGAATTGTTTTATTTTTGCGTAAAATTTGGGCACAATTTTCATTGGTTTAAAAGTTGTTTAATTTTTTTTATTGTCTTGATTTTTATATAAAATCGTTTTTGTAGTACCTATTCATTTGCAAATTTAATGAACAAGTAATATTACATCACTTGCATAAGGGCTTTTTGAGTTTGTTTCGCAGATGCTACGCTATGCTACGTGAGATGATAATTAAATACTTTCTATTTATAATAATGTACAAGTCGACACAAATATCGTTAACTTTCTTTGCATTCTAATAACGAAGACAGAACGATATTTATGTTACTAATGAATAAAAAGCACTCATTAATATCCCAGCAAACGGAAATGGATTGAAATGAATTGAAATGGATTCAGATTTTCAGAAATATTGATTCACGAATGTTAAAATGAACGCTTTTCAATCCTGAATGCATTTTTATTCATTTATAGGAATTGCATGGAGCATATCTCTATGTCTTTTAATCTAAAAATAATATTAATTTTTTCTGTGCATTGTGAATATTGTTCAATTCAAAATTTTGCATAGGAAATGCAGTTTTTCAATCCAATTGCATCCAATTGAATCCAATTAAATCCAAAAAAAAGTATTCGCTACTTAAATACGCATTCAGAAAAATTTCAATCCATTTTAGTCTATTCTCATTTGCTGGGGTAGCCAAACATTTTTAATGTTATTAAATGTCGAGTATGGGAATAAATAATACAGAGATGAAGATAATGAAAGTACTTTGCGTTGTATACTTGATAGAGCAAGTCTAAAAATGTATGAAAATCAAAAGCAAAATAATGGAAGAAGCTACATCCAAATCATAGGTAAAATATTTATATCGATATCACTGCATTAATATTAATTTAAAATTTTCTTATTACAATATGAAAAGTTCTAACGTTCTAAAAAGTAAAAAAATTTTTCATTTGTTAATATATGTATAGATTGAAATTTATGTATTTATTACATATATTTATTACATATATTTTTTATTTTATAAAAATATATTTTATAAAATATCTTTTACATTTTATAATTAAAAAACATTTTATAATTAAAAAAAAATGTATATATATTATTATATTTTAAATTTCAATATCGTAAATTCTTTATTTCACATTTACTCTTCATTTTCCGATTCGCCTTTCCATTAAAATGCTTTTTATAAGAATTTTGTCTTTATATAATAGTAGTATTGAACATTATATTGCACTCTACAAAATATTTTTAAGCGAAAATTGAATGAACAATGCAATGACTAATAACTGGCATGCTCTATTTATTTTGAACGTTATTTTAAACGGCCATTATTCATTGATTATTACGAGAGGTTTGAAATGAAGGTTACAAAACACGCACCGATTTAAAATAAACTTATCTACTATCATTCTAATGATAGTTGGAAGTCCTCGAGGACATTAGATATATTTGTAAAGTCATATTTTCCTGAATACATTTTTTAGTTTTGGATTTCTGTCGGAATATTCTCGACATTCCAATTTTTTATTCTGCTATTTTGCCGGAAGTTTTCACAGCACACTATGTTTTATGATTTCTCTGAAGTAATTATAATTAACTTCCTCGTTTCCCATGTCCCATATATATATGTAACGAATAAATTTTTTTATGCTTCATTTCATACTATTTATTCATATTATTTCTACTAGAAGCAAAATTGTGAAGAAAAAGTAAAAAAAGTAAAAGAAGAGATCGAGATAATAATGAAAAAGTTAAATAATTAGAGGAAGTTAAAAGAAATATCTCATTAGAAAAAAAATTTAAAAATCTCATTAGATATCCTTTTAATTAAAAAAATGTTATCGAAAAAAAATTATATCCTGGATATATTTATTTATAATATGTATAATTTATGATGATTCTTCGTTCGAGAAGATTTTAGAAAATTTAATCAAAGAATCAATAGATAAATGTAAAAATATTCATTGATTTTTATTATCAAGATTTATATTGGCTCCGATTATACTAACTTGAAGAATCTTAAATTCTTACCGTACTGATGTTTGCGTAGAGGTTGCATTTCTGCACGCTATAGGTTTTTGTGATTCGAAAAAATCAACCATTTCTCTCTCAAATATCTCGCATCCGAGGAAAAAGTAAATAACAGCAAGTCGCTTTTGTCGATTTCTTCACCGAGAAATTAGTTTCAAGTACAACCGGGCGTCCTCGAATTACTCCGCTTACTTTCACATTAATAGTCACAACGAACAGAATGGAAATCTGCCATTTACAGAAATCAAATCCCTAAAATGTTGTTTCTATATTTTTCCCCATCGCTTATTCGTGTGTCAGAATTAATAACTGTTGGGCTCAAAGTCTAATCACTGATTGAAAATATCAATCATGATGACAAATGAGACAAATGATGTCAACAATATTATTATAAGATTTCAAATGCTTTTTTCTGATAAAATTGAATATCGTTAATAAGCGAAAGGTTGCTTCACTTTTATCAAGTTAAGATAAGATCCTCTTCGAAGTAGTCACAAGATATTTCTTTGATTTCATCTATAAAATGATGAAATTTTATTTCATGATAACTCGTGTTTATGTAATCTATATCGAGATCAACATTTTCCGAATTTCTTTCTGAATTAAAAGCAATAACCGGCAATTAATAATCTTATATATTATTGAATTAAAAACAAATAAAAAACGCACGATTCTGAACGAAATTGATTATAATAAAGTATGATCCCAAGAAGATCGTTAATTAATTCTCGACTATAGCAAAAATCATTTGAACTTGAAGCGAAAAATTTTAGATAGTTATACAATCTGTACTGAAATTTTCTAAATTATAGGTAAAAAATCTTTGAAATCTATTCAATTGTCATAAGGAGCAAGTTGATTTTGTACTTTAACGCTTTAAAACTTAGGTATAATTTTCATAGTTATATATATAATTGAGAATCAAAAACCACGAAAAAAGCTTCGAGCAACTCCAAAGTTTCTATGTGATTTTTTTCCACATTTCATACATTGAAAAAAAAATTAAATTTTAATAAATATTTGAATAGTAAATATTTATTTTTTTTTCTAAGTAAATATTTACTAAATGTAAATATTTATTTGATATTAAAACCATTAATTTGATTAAAGTATCATTCTTTATTGAATAAACATTTATTTGTTATAAATAAATGTTCACTTAGTACTATTCAAAAAAATATGTATTAATATTTAATAAATTTTTTCAATGTTACGCACTATTGATGAAATGATTACAAGTAGCTTGTAAGCAAGTGTTGCTCTCATTGATGAATTAAGATTAATCGAGATGATAATTACATCGAGATAAGCGATAAACCATAACTGGCACCTGTTAATGCAATCCCAATCGTGATATCTCTTAACACATACGATGTCCCTTTTTTCGTAACTGTACACCTTACTTTACACTTGTGCCGTCTTCTAAGACGGTCATTTCGACAGCCTCGATACCCTCGATCATTACGATAGATATGACATGTAGCTTCCACGTAGGAAAGTCAAAGACTATACAACGAGCACGACGCATAAATGGAACCCACAGATTTTTATTCGTTAGATGAGGTAAGCTAATGACTAATCGTTTAATGAACAAATAACTGGAATTATAAATGAGAGACAAAGCGATACGGCTACATTAATAATATCGTCTATCTTTTACCGCTCAAAGTTCAGATTTATTCATGCGATTGGAGACATGAGAGATACTTGAAATAAATATTTGCAGATTGCTTGATAGTTGTAGATAAATGTGTTCGATTGTAATTTAATTGATATATCAAACAAAAGTTAATCAAATATTTTTTTCAAGAGTATTATGTAATTGAGGATAAAGATTTGCATAACAAATATTCTGAGTAATTTATTTCAAAAAAGTCGAAAGAAATTATCAAAATATATTATTTAGGACTTCAAATTTTTATATTACAATTATATAGCGAAATAATCTGAGAAAATCTGAGAATCTTTAAAGTTAAGTTGAAAAATAGCATACATTCTCTAAAAATCGATATACTTAATCAGGTTCTTAAACATGATATTTAGAAACTTAAGTGAATTAAAAATAAAAGTTTAGAAAGGCTATGAACCAAATAACAACAAAGTAAATGTGTAAATATAAGAAACAAATATAATTATCATGATCTAAAGCAAATAACAAAAAACGTTTCGAGCTCGATCGGGTTATCTTCAATGTTACATATAAACATAATTAAATAGAACAGATGTATTATTGAACCATGTTATGTGATGCATTTTAAGTGAATTAATAAATTTAGAAAAAAATTTTACTAAAATTTTACTGAAATTCATTGAATTAAGCTATTATAATTTCCTTTGTTTTTTTTTTAATATATGATTTTAGAATTGTAATCTTTGTTTATGTAATATTACCCAATTATATACACCAATTATGAGTCATTTTCATTTATGATGTCATTATGTATATTATGCATCATTTTATAAAGAAAGCAAAATAAATTTTTCATTCTATGATTCATGTGCTCCCATTTTTTCTTATCAAGTATAAGTTTGAATTCATTTATGTAAATATTTCCAATGTAAAAAGAACATATATATTTGAAATAATTCATTTGCATGTTGAAATACAGTTTTCTTTTGATATTAAAATATAGTTTGTTAAAATATAACTTATTTTTTTTACATTAATTATTATACATATAATATGTACAAAATATGCTCGACAAAAGATAAGCATATAAATAAAATAATTATATAGAAAAATTGTGAATTATTTATTGCTATTTATATTCCTTATTTTAAGCAACACAATTTTTAAGTGAAGAAGTAAAAAAGTTTTTGTTAGTTGCATATCAACAAAATAAATGGTTATATATATATTCAAAAATGTTTTTAGTATATATTTATTATTTTGTTTATTATAAACATCGTTACTGTTTAATATTTATCATATTGTTTAATTTACTTAATATGTCAGTAATCTTTCGCGCACAGCAGCGATATACTGAGTGCAAGTAAAAATGTGAAGAAATTGTGAAAGTGAAAGCAGCGAAGAGAAAATATCTCTTCGGTAATTGCGTGGCATCGCACGATTCGAACACGTATATCCAAAAGGAAGTCACATCCTGCTATAAGATAGAGAAACAACATGATTCAGGTTTTGTCCACGATTCACGTTTACAAACTTGTACGATTTAGCACGTACGTTTTATTTTTAACTTCGAAGTTTCTCGTAAAAAAATCGTAATAAGTAAATGCATTACGCGAATAAGTGTGAAAGTCGATTATTTTATAAATTCGATTATAAAAAAAGGGATCTGTCCGTAAACTCTATATTCAAAAAAAAAAATTAAATCGAAATATGTCTTCTATACCTTCGCAAAACAATGAATTATGTTATTGACGATGCTAGCATCTAATAATGACAGTTATTGTCTCGTTGAATTATTTTTATCATTGATACCGATACATACTGAATGTCACATTTTATTTTAACAGCGCGTAATTGCGAACATTTATCAGCGGCAAATTTTTCCGCTTGCGAACGATAAAAGCAACACACCCATCACGAATCAATCTCCACACTAACAAAACAAGAGTATTTCCGTGATTTAATTTTAACAATCGATTCCCCGATGGATATACGAGATAATCAGGAGACCTTTGATAGTTGTTATATCATTTGACGATCATCTCATATCGATATAGTATCGATATTAACAGAACGAATAAAGAATTGATAACAGATTCACTGCTGGATTCTACTGCGTAAAATCGAATAATTAAAAGAGTTCTTTTTACACACCTATTGTTCTCGAAGTCCAAGTCTATTTTTTACGTCCGTCTCGCCTGCACTGAACGTGTGTCTGACAAACTCGACTCGAATTGCGATACCAATGCGTGAATATGCGAATATCGTGTGCAAGCTCGCACATCGACTGTGTCGCGCGCGAACAATCGCCACGAACGTAGATTCGTGCGAGGTAGCACGCAATCTCGTAGTATCACTTTTTTTTCGTTCATCGGTCTTTTACACGTATATGTGTCGATCAGCTAAATAATCAACAACTTGAGACTACGAATCCGATATACGCAGAAAAAAAAGAAAAACATAATTACGGAAAGTGCTGAAGGATATTTCGAATCGGATAAGACATGATTGATAAAATCGTTATGTAAAAAAAAATCAAAAAATCCTTTTTATTTAACTGAGATATTATGTCAGTGTTGATTGACAATTATGAGCTAGGTACAAACATATAAATTGCATAATAATTTCACACACTGCGGTGCGATTCTTTTCAGTTCTACGTAGTTACGTTGTCGCAACTTCGTTAGAGGCAGAATTGGACCCGTAATGACACATACAATAGGTCTGTTTTTTATTCCTTCACTGGACTGTACTAGAAACTCTCTTTCTCGCTTTCATCAAATATCAAACATGTACTTTAATCAAGAGACTAGACTACGTAACATCACACGTTGGACGAATTGAAATATACAAACATAAGTAATAAAGATGTACAACGTGCGTTAAATTACTGAAGTACTCGTGCTGTTCATATCCTCTCGTAACTGTGTCCGATCCCGTACTCTCGCGCACATCAAGCTGTATTCCAACACGCCGATTCGAATATTCATCTCGGAGATTTCATTCTTCATTCTCGTGATCATTTTCTTTATATTAATAAGCGGCGCTGTAAATACATATTAGAGTAAAAATTAGATATTTGATATCTAATACATTTTAGAGTAGAAACATAGAGTTAATACATTTTAGAATAAAAATTAGATATTTGAACCACGTCGGAATAATATCTATCTCTCTCTAAATTCTTTGGAAATCTCATTCCAAAGAATCTCATTCCAAAGAGTAAAAATTGAACCAGTTAAAAAAAAAAAGAGTAGCTCAATTTTCAATCTTTAAGAGTGAGATTTACTCTAAATGTTTTAAAATAAATTTATACTTACTTCCATCAGTCATGCTGGAACCTCTCTCATCCATTTCCCTCTTCACATGTTCCAACTCCTCCACTAATTTATTAAGAACACGCGTTCGTTCGGTAACACCACCACTAACGTCTCTGTATTGTTCCTTGACTTTCGATAATTCTTCCTACATTAATTATTATAATTGACATGTCACTATCTGTATGTGTAATTTAACAATACGTATAAAAAATTTAATATAAAAATATAATAAATTTAATAATATAATAATATTTAAGTTAAATATAAAAATATAATATTTGAAAATATAAAATTGAATAACTCACTTGCAACGAGCGATAATCTGTTAAAGATGGTTCAAGTTGCTTGTTAAGATAAGTTTCCCTAGTCTTAATCTTGTCTAAAGTATTCCCGATATCAGTGTAGATTTTGTTCAAGTGGGTCTTTGTACCGCTCAGATTGGTCGTGATATTCGTACGCAATTGTTTCATCTGCTCGAGATGCGCTCTCCAATCTCTTGAATCTGCGATAAATTAAAGTATATAATAATGCTCGTTTTACTTAATCGATTTTCATTCAAAAATATTTACCTGTCTTAACAGTCACTTTCAAACGAGGTAGAACTTTTTCTAATTCTAATTGCCACTCTTCCCTATTAGTCGTAGATTCTAAAATGCTGTCTAATTTTTGCGTCTCGCTCTGGAACGTAAAAAAAGCTAGAGCTTGATGATTTTAATATATTAATATTAACAATATATATATATATA
>NW_017259295.1:422546-427600 GCF_001594045.1 Atta colombica
AAGAATAAAATTTCACCTACAATATTTTGTCCGTAAATTTTTGTAATATCATCTATATGTAAGATATCTTGATCATCGTCGTCATACTCTGCCATCATTTCCTCCTCCACTTTCTCCAAGATTAATTCTGCATCGTCATCCTCGATATCTGGTTCCGGAGTAGGTTCATCGGGTGGAATATTTATCCTGATGTTAGTCGCAGTTTAATAATTTATTTAACTTAATGAAACTTACAATGAAAGCTACCAATTGCTGTACCTTTTCCATTTGAATTGTGCGACCTTTAAAGCATTATCAGCCAAATTATCCAAAACATAAACAGCATGTTCTCCACTGCCCTGCTTGAGTTTATTGGGTGGGAATTCTACGGGTATATCGATTTCTCTGAGATAATCTAAGATCAGAGCTATTGTGGAATTAGGATCATCTGATTCTTGTGGTATTTCAAAGTTTTTTCCTGCTTTTCTAATCAGCCATGCAGCCAGACAAGTAAACGTGTAAAATTGTTCACCAGGATTTGTTGGAATTACAAAGTGATGCCTGTTTTTCCAATGTTTACGATTATCTTATCAGATATTAAACAGAACATACTGCATCAACATTATAATATCTCACCTATTGATCGGCTTTATTTTTAGTTCTTGCACAAATTCCTCATCGTAATTCAACAACTTCAATTTCTCCAACATATCTTCCATTCGAATGTTTATTACGTACGATGCCGACGGAGCACTCCCGTCTTCCACGACGATTTTTTGAGTATCTCGAAACATGTCGCTGGCCTTTTCAATATATATTGTATTGAATCTATAAAAAGATTAGTAAATACTTTTAATGGAAATATTGCGTGAATAAATTAAACAGCTCAAATAATAATAATAAATAAGTCAAATAAAATCCTTAATTATCAAAACAGAGATTGTGTTTAAGATTAATACATGGTAAAAAAATCTCTAAATCTCTAAATTCCTTGTGGTGGAATCTCAATTTAAAGAATGAAAATTGTTTTGAAAGAGCATTAAAAGTCTTAAAAAAAAAATTTCAATTTTTAAGAATAAAATGAAAAAAATTTCATTCTTCAAAGTAAAATTCCAAAAGTTTTAGAATGTACTCACTAGATAGTTGCAACGCAATCTTGTATTGTGTAACATTTATTTCTAAATTCCGATGTACTAAGAACTGGCAACATATTGTATCATTTGTATCATAGTGGCGACGGAAATCGAGAAAACGTTAATTAATTAATCAAAGAATTGATTAATCAATTGTGTGTTGTAATACAAAACATTGTCATAATAACTCATTGATCAGGACCAACTAAGGTTGGTAAGGTTAAAACAGGTTAAGCTGGCCTTTTATGTTGACAAACATCATCGGCACAAATGTGACTTCTAAAACTTTTCTGAAAAATCGATAGCTTTCACGATCAATCGTCGTTTAGCCGTCGACGAGTTTGACGAATGTGTTTTGATCACAATGTAAAAAAAAAATAACAAAATGAATGCAGTGATCAATTGGAAATTTACCCTGATCGCAACAAATCGAACTAACTTTAACCAAATCTTTTATTTAATTCTCACTGATCGTCTCGTGATTATTTTTAAACGTCCATCAATTTCTTCCATGCTTTCAAAGGTCAAGTTATTCGTCAACAAACTAGTATACTTATCGCTGTCATCGCTGATAGCGCCTGCGTTGTGAGTGCTGCGTGTATATTTTTTTTTATACAACAAAAGTACAAAATTTGCCACTAGATGGCCATTGTCTGTAGGATTTATTTTCGTTGCATTCAATTTTTAGATAATAATCGTAAAATTTTTATTAACGATATGTCAAGACATTTTATGTTTAATGAAATATTTCGTGGAGATGCTCGAGGCGATGTTTGATCGCAGCAGATTCACTTGGAACGTCGGAGATAAAAAGTCGTCGATTTCTCGCATGCGCTCCAAAACTAATAGATTCGTATATATAGCGACTGGAAAAAGACAACTTACGGAAGCGTGTGCTAGTGATGGCACAACTGAACATTGATCGCTAACGTTAGAGCTATGGCAGATCTGCTCAGTGGGTGTTGTCACGTTGTCGTAAGCTTCAAGTAGCTTGAGTGTCAGACTCCCGATTGCGCATGCATCTTCGTGGCTCGTCTTACGATCACGGATTTGCACGCCTGCACGGTCTGAGTCTTCACGTCACTCCTCGAAGTACCGCGATTTCCAAATTGGGGGGCAATCGAATAGGTCAGACGAGGTAATTTGTCGCTTCCATATGCAGGCACTGCTGATGGCGGTTCGCCATTTTTTGTCCTTTGTTTCCAATCCTTTTATAACTTGGAATTTTGTCTGCCTTTCCTTCAACTTGATCTTATTATTAGCCTTTAGCTGAACTTTTGCACCAGTTCATCTTTCTTTGTCTTTCTTCCAAAGAAAAACTGATGCAAAAGTTCTGCAATTTAGCTAAAAAAAAAAGAAACAGGCCTGTTGTCTCATGAAATCTTTAAATTGATTAATTCAAGAAGAAAAGCTACGAGTCAAGTAAGTTCTTTAATGTTAAACAAACGAACATTTCGACCTCAATGGGATCATTATCAATAAAAAGAATACATTTAATTTGAATTGACATTAATAGTAAATAAGTGACACAACTATTTTTACTTTCATACAAAAGAAAAAAATGTTACACATCTTTATAAACTTCGATTTGCGAAATTAAACTGTGACAATTACATTAGTTTTTAGGATTGTTTCTTATAATTAATTCTTATAATAAATTCTAGGAATCGATTTAAAACAATCGCCAATGAATGATATAATCGAGAATGTTATTGTTATATTTATATGTACGAAAAGTTTTATTTTTATTTCAAAATGCAAAATGCTTCGTCAAGCTTTGATCTTTTTCTGCGTCTCGCTATTAATCTCTGAAGAAATTTGCGTGAAGAGGAGATTCCAATTCCAAACTTCATCCGGTTCCTTCACTAAATTCTCATTGTATAATTTGTCTGCAAGAAGAGAAAGGCTGACGCCGTCCAACGATGTATATGCAGCATTTTTTACCAAATCAGTGTCCAATTCCTCATACGCAGTCACTCTATTTGCATTGACTCTAAAAATTACATCACAATTTAATTCAACTCGCAATATATAAAAAAAGAAATTTTTTCTTTATTGAAATAATAATAGTAAATTATTCATATAATTATGTAATATTATAATTAAAAGAACAAAATAACTTTCATAAAACAAAGATACTTATAATTTTTAATTATCTTTCTCTCTATTATAAAGAGAATAAATTAATTATTATTTTTCATCTAGATTGTAACTGTAAATTACTTTGTGTGCATTTTATGCAAGAATTTTAATATAATTTTTATCATAAAAATCTTCAATAATAATAAATAATAAAAATAAAGATTACTTACGTGGGAGCACTTGCAATGTCAGATGAGATGTTATCTTCTTGAATTTCATCCAAATCTGGTATAACTGGAATATCTACAAATACAGAGATCAATAATAGAAGAAGTAATGAGTAATAAAGAAGTATATCAATTTTTTATGTCTATTTTTGTGAATATTGATAAATTACATTAATAAAAGAATTGATCTAAATGAGCTAAAATTACTAATTAAATAATTGAACAATATCTAAGCTCTTATATAGTTTGTCCCAAATCAGCTCACCATCTTCTTGCTCCTCTTTTTCAATCACTCGAAAACGTTCCCTAAGAAATAGGTTTATCAATAGCTAGATACTTGATTCTTCACTTTTATATATTGTACTCACTGTTCAATGATGTTTGATGTCGCCTTTGATCTGTGCAATGAAAAAAGAATTATTTAACTGGTTGTACTTAAACATTAACAAATTTGTTTTAATTCATTTATATATTTGTTATTTTTTGTATTACATGTCTTCTTCTGGATATAATATAAACTCCACTACAGAGAATTATTGTTTACATTAAATAAAATTGGTAGACTCGCTTATTGCAGATTGTAAATCAATATAAGTCTAACACGAACTTAAGATATGTATGCAATACGAATTTTTGAATGTCTTTTATTTATTTATTTTTTTTTCATTTACGTGTACTTAATTATTTATGAAATAAACTTTTTAATCTTCTCAACATTAAAAGTCGATGAAAATAGATGGAAAAAATAGATAATAAAAATCTGCTGCTGTTACCAACAGTGTCGTTACACATAAATGACAAAAAAGAGTTGAAAATTTTTATTGCTCTTGTCAACTTTGTAATTAATTTACAATTTACTTACTTGCCACTTTTCAATTCATCGCCCCAGCCGGTTTTTCTCGATCGAGGTGGAACTATTGGTCTTTGCATAGATATAGACTTTCCGGACGATAAGGAAATAGGACTCTCCAGAGGATCATCATCGGATTTATTATCTTCCAACAAATTATTCTGACCTGCACGTCTACCTAGACGAGGTAGGAGCTACAAATTGATCAATACACATTTAGAATTTCTTAAAATTATATATCATACATATCTTTATATAATTGATTCTATAGTAGACCTGTCCAATTTGAGCTCCGGAGCCAAAATGCAAAGCCATCGAAAAATTCAATGTAGATGAGATTTCGGGGAGTTAAGTGTTGATAGGCATCTAAGTAACACTTATCAACACTTTATAATTCCTTCTTACATTGAATTTTTTTACGTCGATAGTTTTGCATTTTGGCTGCGGAACTCAAATTCGACAGGCCTGCTCTAGGGACTTGGGAAAATTTTTAAAGACTTTACCTTTTTCGAAGTGATCTCAAGATCGTTAGCCCAATCCATCTCTATTCTTTACGCAGCGTTAAAACATGCGTTGAAGTATCAGGTGAATGTCCCAGTGTTGTAACTTAAAGCACTTAAGTCGGACTTTACGGTACATTTGACAAGTGTATGGCCACATTTACATTTGCAAGCGGTAACCATGACGACCGATTTTATTCCTACGCATACATACACTAGTAGCCACACAAATTGATTTTACATGTGTATAAGATAAATACACGTATATATATATATATATATA
>NW_017259295.1:427700-433318 GCF_001594045.1 Atta colombica
CCACAATTTTTTATCTGAGAAAATGAAAATGCAGAAGAATTATTCATTTTTCAAATTGTCAATTCGCTTATCCAATGTCAGATTACCGAATCGCTTGCTTGAAAGAAAATTTCTTTCATTTTGTTTCCTCTCTCAGTCTTTGCTATTTTATTTTAGGGAAGAGCAACGTATTTTACATTGTGAGGAGGATATTAGGAAATCATCTTCTTATTCCCTATGCTTCTTCTTTTCCCTATACCATATTAAGGCGTGTATACAACTGAACGAATGACCAGTCATGGGAACAGAATGTTAAGCATCATTCGCATTCATTCGTGTTTTATCTTATTGTTAAATAATCGTGTTTATGGAATGGGATTATGATAAGAAAATTCCAAATAATTTAATAATAAATTTGATTTTGCGTTATTCATTAGATTAATGAGTTATTTTTAGTGTAGATTTATTGAAAACTTTCAAATAGAGTTAACATAAGAATACTAAAGTCTCTCTTAAAAATCAATGACGCAAACTAATGTTTGTAAAAGAATAGATAATTTTTAGATTCTACTTATTTATTTTTAATCATCAAAATTATTTTCAAAAATAACGCTGTTAGTACATATCATTTTTTTTCAGTGCAGCAGTTACTGTTATAACGTGAAAAGTGTATATAAAAATTAAGCAAAAATTTATTGTTCTATAAAAAATGTTGGGAATAATATTGAAGTAATAGAATCATATGAACAAAGTCATCCACGAATAAGAATATAACATTTGTCAACGTCCATACCACGAATTTAAAGTACCAGTTCTCGTCTGATCACTGAAGTCAAGCGACGTTGGGCACGGTTAGTACTTGGATGGGTGACCGCTTGGGAACACCGTGTGATGTTGACATTTTTTTTTGCATTTTTCTCTTATAGTAAAAAAATGAATAAAAATGATTATTGTTATCCTGCAGTAATTATTTGGCCGACAAAACATTTATTCCATAAAATGAAAAAAATTTGACAAATACAATGTAAGTATATTAAAACTTTGTAATAATTTATTTGAAATTATTGTCCGAATATTAAAAATATGTCAATGTTCTATTTATAAATATATCGTCGTTTTTCTCTTCTTCGGCCCAACGAACTCAAAAGAAAGTTCCAAAAGTATTCGGAACAGTGATAGTCATTCAGCGATCGTCAATCCGTTCATTATAAAATATGTCATCGCGTCGATTTGCATTGTGCGCTCATTATGTCGAAAAATATTGTTGCACATGCTTAAAATAAACGGCGTTCGGATTCACATGATTTATTCGGACTGACATGATCACATTTATTCATTAAACTGGAAAGGAGAGTGATCCTGTTATGTCGATCTGTTGAATGTCAACAAGAAAAAAACAAATAAAATATCGATCGGAAAAATAATACTGATATATCAGAAGAAAAGCAACACTATGCTAAATTATGTTACTAAAGTTCTTGAAAATAACATTAAAAAAGATATTGTAACAAGAAAGAATTCGATAAAAATATGACTTAAAAATACAACATACATTGCATTGTGGAATATAATTTCAGTAGTTATGATGTACAAAACAAGATTTTATTTTTTTTTTACACTATTTAACTATTATTCCTTAAATATAAATTATAAATGAATAATATTTGTACGTGGAAAAAACACCGTGTGATATTGCACATAATTTTTTTTCTCTCATTCTAAGAAAAGTAAGTTTGGGATTTCGTTAACCTCCATCACTGTTTAATCAATTAATAATTGTCGTAATATTTATTTCATCACGCGAAAGAAGAAAATAATTTTTATGTGGTTAATACACACGGCGTTCTTGATCTTTTCAACATGGTATATTGACAAAACTAGAATATACGAAAAGAGATTTAATGAAATAAGAAATAATAGAAAATAAATATAAATCTTTCAGACTACTCTCTTTTGGGAACACAATTGAAGTGGAAATTAGGCAAGTTATTGCTCTTTTTTGGTACAATTGCGACGGTATCGTGTCTCAATAATCTTTCGCACTTTCCACTTGATGTTGATACTCTTCATCATCCGGATTTATCTCACAATCATTATCATTATTCGGCATTCTCACTTTGTTATACCTGTAACGTAATAAAAATACATAAGATAAATGACAAGATGCCGTCTCTAAAGAATTATATACAAAAAGTGTATAAGCGAACTATATCAAAGATAATAAACATTCTATCATAACTCTGTTCGATCTCGTTCATTAACGTTGCCTGCCAAACCAGTTTTGTATATCTTATCATATAACAGTAGAATTTCATTGATCTTTAATATGAATAAACAGTTAAATTTTGTAAAAGAAATCATCATTTTAACTTTCTCTTGACTTGGTGCGTTTCTTGGGCGAGAATAGGTACCTCGTGAAATCACCCTTACAAAGTCGCCAAGGCAACAAGTCGATCTTATCATGCAGCAGAGGCGAGATTTCCGGACTGACGATGTACGGTGTGCCGGCGCCGGAGCCACGGGTCAGTAGTTTTCTATTCTCATCGTAGCAACAGTGTTGCACGATAGCGCTTTCACTTTGCTGAGACGCTAAAGTCTGCACGCAATAAGCGGCACCAGGTTTGTAGATCGCGAGCCGGTCCTTGTCGTGGCTTACGTCGCGCCATCGATACTTCTTCTTTTGCTTCTTATCCCAGATCTGGTTGTCGTAGAAGATGATGTTCGGATACAGGCAGGGGCACGCTGGCAAATCGGCGACGGATCCTGCGGACACGCACACCCACAAACACACGTCGGACGTCGTCTCGCGTATTCTCGCCAAATTGCATTTAGCGAGCTCGATTTATGAAGTTTCGTTTTTACCCGGAAAGGCATTCTCGATCTTCTCCCTGTTGTCCAGCCACTTCTGACAGCGATCTTCATCGTCGAAGCTGCTCATGTCATCAATGGCACTCGAGTTCGATACGTCTGGATTCGACACGTTCGAATTCGACATATTTCCAGTATTGTTCTCCAGCGCTTCGATTAATCTTGCCAGGATAGACTCCAATCCTCCATGAAACGGATAATAATTATCAAGAGTTTCGCGAATATGATGTATGTCGTCTACATCATCGTTTTTATCCTTGTAATTCCAAACATTAATGCTTTCATGTTCGTGCTCTTCCTCATAAAGATTGCTCTCCGGAATTTTTACGACAGGTGGAACGCGATCCGTCTTCCGCCGAGATCCTTTACCACCCTTACGAGGACGATGCGTCGTACGGTTTCTGGGCCGCGAAGAATTAGCTCTCTGTCTGTGTTTGTTACCATCTTTTTGCTTGAATGAAATGGGTGTCGTCGAAATATAATCGTATAATTTCGTACGAGTTTCCTTATATTCGACATCTCGCGTAGAAATTTGTGCCTGAAAAACAGAAAATAGTGAATTCAAAAACATCGATTATTGCATTGCGATGATTGGGAGACTAATTATAAGTTCCATTATTTCGAATATAAAATCATGATAATGACATCAAATCAAATGAATAATCAATCTTATAATTTTCTCTTTCTTTCTATATTTTTTATGTTTATGATAAGACTTGGTATTAAAACATTTAAACAAACATAGATGCAAAATTACGCCGATTAACTAAAATATTTTCTGAAAAATTAAAAATTTTTTTTTTAAATCTAAAATCATGAGATTTTAAACCCTTTATTGTAGCATACATTATAGACAACATGGAGTCTTAAGAATATTTTTAAAAATCTGAAAAAAGGTGCTTTCCTTTTAGGAGATACAGATGCTTTCCAGCAAGAGGTAGACTGAGTGCTTTCCATTTGGTAACAAGTGTCATTCTATCTTTGTTACTCATTGAATCTCAACAAAGAATAATGTTTGCGACTTGTGTCATCAACTGAAAACCATTTCACGTCTCTTGAAAAGCACAAATGTCATTTCATCTCTCTTGATATTCAATGATAATAAAAAACGATATTATATGTGGACTATTGCTACATTTATATGGTATCTTTAAATTGAAACTGGCCAATCACAGTCATTCTATTCTTCAGAGGAATAGCCAGTTTGATTGGTCAGTTTCATAATTACGAATGTTGTTAAATGATTAAGGGTGCCGTGTAAAATGTAGTTATATTTCCATAAAAGGAAGGCAGTTGTAAACGAAAAGATAACGACGAATGCGTGTCAGAGCAACGAGACACACAGAATATCTGTTTATCTCGAGCTGCATAA
The DNA here is from genome assembly GCF_001594045.1 of Atta colombica. Lineage (NCBI taxonomy): Eukaryota > Metazoa > Arthropoda > Insecta > Hymenoptera > Formicidae > Atta > Atta colombica. Next base: position 431,920 of record NW_017259295.1, read on the forward strand.
GTAAATGCGATCACAAGAGTATACGTATTATGCCTCGCGCGTATCAAGAAGCGATTAATCAAAACGGAGAGATCGATGACCGGCGTGACTACGCGCGATATACGTAAAAGGCTGACACGGTCACAGCGACATCAAAGGACGCCGGCATTTGACGCGTGGATAAGAAGAACGCGGAGGCGGAGAAGAAGAGGGACGACAATCACCGGGAGCGAAGGGGCAGAGCATTTACTTCTGAGAAACGGCACGCCGCAAGATCGTTTCCCGTCAATGGCGTAGCCGCCTGTTGGTAGCGAGACAGATTTTCGAATACACCGAGCGAAAATGACGGGAGCAAAGACAAATGGAGTGGTCAAGTAACATAAGAACCAAGCGCGAGTCCTTGCCATGAATACTTTCAGGTAAACATTCGAATTTTAATGAGAATTTTCAAAGCGTTGCTCAGCAAACGAAAATGGATTGAAATGAATTGAAATGGATTTTCAGAAATATTGATTCACGAATGTTAAAATGAATGCTTTTCAATCCTGAATTTTTATTCATTTATAGGAACTGCATAGAGCATATCTCTATGCTTTTCAATCTAAAAATAATATTAGCTTTTTCTGTGCACACACACATTGTGAATACTGTTCAATTCAAAATTTTGAATAGGAAATGCAGTTTTTCAATCCAATTGCATCCAATTGAATCTAATTGAATCCAATTGAATCCAATTAAATCCAAAAAAAAGTATTCGCTATTTAAAATACGCATTCGGATAGAAAAAAATTTCAATCCATTTTAATTCATTCTCGTTTGCTGAGTGAATTATAGAAAAGTGCAAATGTCACGTTTGAAACTAATAATTTCTTACGAGTTCTTTGAGAAAATCTGGATCTTCTAGATATCTCGAAAGTTTAAAAAATTCAGAAAGTCCCTCTTTTGAAATGCTCAAGCAAATCATTTAAAATTGTTGAAAATAAAATTATTATCTCTGCAAATTAAAATGATATGATGTAAAGTATTACGAAAGTGAAAAAATTCTTGAACTATTCAAGGCTTTTGATATATTCGAGATTTTTTTTTAGATATTTTTTTTGTAGAGCTTTTTAAAACTTTTGTTTTAAATAATAAGATTTTCGTTATGTATTCGAAATACCTCCATTATACTGTTCTTCTCGAGCTCATTATTAGCTTCAGATATAGATTTCTGGAAAGTTTTTTTTTTTTTTAATATGTCTCGTTTTTATAAAACACAGTTGACCGAGTAAAACTTTATTAAAGACAATAAATATAAATAGAATAAATGAAACAGGAATAGAAATAGAGAAATGAAGAAAGAGGATTTTGACTATTAACAAATTATTGTAGAATTATTATAAAATAACTCGCGAAATTATATACATACAATATATATATA
>NW_017259295.1:433418-445842 GCF_001594045.1 Atta colombica
AGGGAAAATATTTAAAATTTCTTGAGATTTTTTTTCTATAAAATCTCGAATGGAATATTTATATGTATTAAAAAGAAAAATATCGATTGTCAAGGAAAAGAAAATTTGAATTTGTAATAATATTATTAATCATGTTTGAAGGGTGTTACATTACACTAAATGACCTACTAAGAGAGGATTTCGGATAAATTAGATTAAAAAATGCGATATTTTGCGCTATCAGCACTATTCATTTTCTTTTCTATTCGCAAATTGAATTTGCGATTCTATTTTCGGTGCATTAAGCAAGAGCGACTTCACTATCGCTGAAAATAATTATATAAGTAAAAAATGAAATCAGACGAGAGCTTCATACAGGATGATTCTCCGATTGTAAATGAGTAAGTTCGAGGAAATGGATTATCTTGTCGTTTGATTCATACTTACTTCGTCGTAATCCTTGTCGTCGTGCGAAGCGACGAAGATCATGTGAAAAACTGCCGCGACGCAAATCACGAATAGCGCTTTCATTTTGTCGCTCTGGGCTCCGATCTCGACGGGACGTATAAGCGGCGTTCCACTTCTCAGCTATACTCGACCTTTCGAACATAACTAACGTGCCTTCACAATCGATACCCAAATACGCGGCAAATCACTCGGGGCATCTGCTCGCCTGTTTACGGGACGTCCCGATTTTTCCCGTCGTCGTTCCGACGGACTGACCGGTTTGACGAACTCAGGGAAAATCGGCGTCCGGTTTTGTTTGTTTACCAGCCGCATTCCACGCGCGCAGGTAACAAATACCGCCGACGCAGTAGATACGCGCGGGGAAGCGAACCGACCGATGACGCGTGATGTAAGACGGACGATAGGCAAAAGAACGAAGAGCTGAGGGTTCGGAAAGATCTCGAACGGGGGGAAAGGTAGGCGCACGCGGCGCACACCGTTCAAAGGCCTACCACTAGGCGCATAGTTGTGAACCGGTGAAGTCTGTCCCACTGTGTGTTGTGTGTAACAGCCGGCGATGGATAGAGGGAAAGACGGAAGGAAAAAAAAAAGAAGAGAAGAGGGAGAGAGAGAACGAGATAGCCTAGCCTGACAGCCCTGATGGCCTGATGGTGACCCACGGGACATCACCGTGTCGTCGTTGTATTGGGCGCTATGACGTACGGTCGTCTGCATTAACCCTCAATTATGGACGTGGAGCCCCGGCGACTCCTAGCTGCCACTTATTTCGCAATTTTCTTCATTTATGTTTCCTTTTTTCTAGAAAAACAGATAAAACTTGATTCCGTGCACATTTAATGGCGAAACGAGCATGAGAGCAATTACTTTATTTTTCCTTCTTCTATAACTTTTCGGGTTTATTGTTAGATTGGAGTTGATAAATTATTAAGATTGTCTGGAAAAACTTTCTCGTGTGCGCGAATTCTAGATATCTTTCTTTTTTTCTTCGCTTCTCATTGATTTGTTTCTTCTTCTTAGTCTTCCTTGTTTCTTCATTTGATTTTGCTTCTCACCAGCTCTGCCAACCCCAAAGCTTTTCTTATTCCCTTTCGAATAATAATCGATCACTTCTTCTCGTAGGATCCTGTTAATTAAGTAAAGATTCCGTAACATCTAATCATTCTGCTCTCGTAAGCTTTAATTACTGACAACTTATGATTGTTTGTTGTCGCATCAAACCTAGACTGCATGTGATCGAGTTGTAAACATTAAAATATATCCGCTTGGCAAGTTGGATCGCAAAATCTACGTTGGTAGAAACAGGCATAATTCTTAGAAATAGAAAAAAATTAAATTATTAATTAAGATTAATCTGCATTGACAGAAATAAAAGCGAAAAATATTCCTCCTTTCTCCATCACGCTTGGCGGGTATATTTTAATGTTTACAATTCGAAGATCACATGCAGTCTACAAGTTTGATGCGACAACAAACAATCATGAGTTGTCAGTGATCAAAGCTTACGAGATAATCAGGATGATTAGATGTTAAAGAATCTTGATTTAATTAACAGGGTCCTATGAGAAGAAGTGATCGATGGATAGAAAAAGGAGAAATATAAGTACTTTTCGCTTTTATTTCTGTCTGTGCAGATGCAGATTAACCTTAATTTCGGTTTAACTTATTTTTTTCTATTTCTAAGAATTGCCTGTTTCTACCAATGTAGATTTTGCGGTCCAACTTGCTCTTTCTTTCTCTAATTCTTGAAGTAGAAAGAGATAAAGAGTTAATTTAACTAAAATTCGAATTAAACTACATTATTAGAAACGTTAGAAAAAAAATAAAAAGTACATTAAACTCAAATCAAAGTTAATTTAATCAACGTTGATACACTGAAAAAAATATAGTCAATTTTAATAAATATTTAGTTCAATACTGCCAACTAAATATTAAATATAAAGATATATTTATTTGATACAAAAAATGTTAATTTAATTTAACAATCATTTTTTTTTTATTGAACAAATATTTATTTACTGTAAATAAATGTTTAGTTGGCAGTATTGAACTAAATATTTATTAAAATTAACTATATTTTTTCTCAGTATAGAAATGGACGTAACATTTAGCGCTGATCCTTTTACGACGGATGGAAAGTTTCATATTTTTCTCCAAAAACATAAAATATAATGAGCTTTCCTACGCATCCTACGAAATCTTTCAGCAATCGCAGGGAATGTTCCCCAAAACTGTTGGATAATGATGTGCGTGCGTGTGCGTTTCGCGTGCGCCATGCACGCCTGCGTATTACGAGGATCTAAATACAACGGTGGAATGCAGCGGAACGCGTTCCAGTTATTTTTAGTCGAGCCGATTCGAAAATACACCCACTGCGGATTAAATATAGTCGGGGATATGCGTGTCCCCGAAATGCACGCGGCGGCACGCGAGCGATCTCGAGTGACGAATGGAACATGCAAAAATGTCCTCAGATCTGCTCCTCCAAGTGATATGATACTTAAGAATAATTACTTTAAATAATAAGTACTTAAGACAATTTCAAATATCAAAAATCCACTACTGAATACCGGTCTTCGATCGATTCTTATATTTGAGATTGTCTTAAGTAGGAAGACCAGGGTCAATTGACTGTGAGAATAAGTAGAATAATCGAGGCTACATTAAAAACAAAACACGCGAGGCACGCGTAAACGTGACTGCACGCAGTAACGATTGCCGCTCAGTCTGCTGTAACATTTTGTTGCGAACACATCTATGAAGTTATGCTACAATTTTAAAAAATATATAATTAATATTTAAGTAAATATTTTTATTCTTAAAGTTTTTGTTTTATAATTGTATATAGATTGTCTGATAAGTTATTTCTGCTTAGATAGTAAGTGTAGTTCTTACTTAATTAAGTCCAACAGATTTTGTTTTTTTATGTGTCTTTGTTATCGTATATTGTTAATATTTTAAAAAATAAACTAAAGGATAGGGAGGGTTAGTAGACTAATCACAGGAACTGTATGATTCATTTAGTGACGACTCTTATAGTACTTACTCAAAATTTTATTTTTTTAAAGAAATTTTCCTGATGGGAAATGTTATAAGTTTAGTTCTCTCATGTCCAATCTCTCGGAAACTAGGTTCATTCGACGTGTTTTTGCACGAAATGAACAAATTTTGCAAAAAGAAGCATTGTTTTGCCCTGCGAAGCGAACGTTTGTGTATAAAATATATTTTTATAAAAGTTTTATTAATATGTAGCCAAAGATGTAGCTTAAAATACATTAATCTTTATTTTAATAATCTTAGTCAAATTAGTCTGATCCTGAGGCTAATTGAATCAGATGGAATGCATTAGAAAAATGCATTTTTTTTTCATATTAGTTATCAGTTTTTATTATTAAAATATCATTAGGTAATCAAATGTATGTAGTAACTGGTGTAGAATTCATTTTTTCAATAAGTCTCTTAATTTTGTCTGTAAAAATTCGAAACTGAAAAATGAGTCTATTAGCCCCAGCCTCCCATACAGACTTAAAATGTCATAAGCCAATCAGAAGGCTGTATTAGTATCTTAAGACATTATTTGAGACGATCTTAAAATAAGAACGAGATTATGAATACTGCCTTGAGACACGAACAACGAACACGAATCAGTGTCAGAAGAAGATATAATATAGAACATAGAAGTCTGTACACGAAAAGGATTTTGTGGAAATTTAGCTAGATACAGATGTGGAAATAATTTTGTTGGATCATCAAAATAATTATATAGAAATCTCAAGCATCTTGAACAATGGTAATAAGTTATAACATTCTGTACAGCAGTGTGAGCGTTTTATATAATTATTTTGATATTCTTAACAGAATTATCTTTACAGACCTAGTTTTTTTAGTACATCAACAAACCATCCTTTCTGTGTATTGCGATATAAAATCCGTAGATACTAAAGAAAATGTCAAGACAGTTGTCTATTATTTATTACAACTTTCTATATCAACGAAAAATAAAAACTTTTAAATAATTAATATATAAAATAATCACAATAAATAGATTCAATAAATTATAATTAAAATTTTCATAAAAGCTAGTTGGTAGGTGCTTATAAATAATTAATACTTAAAAATAAACTATTCTTTCTTAAATCGATTATATTTGTTGAAATAATTGTAAATTTAGACATATCGTAAAATATGTCATGTTTAAAGAAAAATGAAAAGAAATTGTATAATACATTTTTTTTCATTGTGAATTACGCTTCTATGCATTTTTACGGAAATAAAGGGGAAGGGGTTGAAGTGAATGAATATAAAATTAAGACTAAATAATGAGACCCCCTCGTGGCCCTCGTTACGCTGGCACGTGTGCTAAAAACGAAGAAGGTCACAGTATATGCGAGGAATGATGGGGTAGGAGGAGGGGGGGGGAGGGAGGAGAGGATGAAAACAAGCCGGGGTACCAAGTGACGTTTCGTCGAGCGAATACACCGCGTGATCGCCTGTAATTTCGTTCAATCTTGCGAAATTGCGCGATTTCACCGCGGGACAATTATTCAATCGAGATTTTGATCGCGTCTTATTTTATTCAATCTCATAGGGTCGCAGACAAGGCCGATTACGATAATAATAAAAATCCCGTGCGATTTACCATTGCTGGAAGAAATTGCGCGTATTCGCAAAAACGATCACGATTTTCCTGTTTCTCAATTTTTTACTTAATCCTCTATAACGTCACGTGGAAATTGTATATTTGTATATCTATATTTTTTTAAGTGTTTATGAAAAGCACTTTTACAATTGTTGTAAGATGCTTCGATATAATTGGTTTATACATTTGGATCCAATGAGAAACTAAGAGCAAGAACCAATCACAAAGAACACTTATAAGAGTGTACAAAGTTATTTAATTTTTCTGTTAAACTCAGCCAATATTTCTCATTTATTGATTTGTATAACAAGCAGGAAAATAAAAAATGAATTAAAATACATTTTTTATCAAGGTAAGGAAGGAAACAAGGTTATTGCGTGCAATCATAACGATAATACAATCGAGCGAAGCTCGACCAGTAGTGATCATTCGCATTCCGCGGCTGCAATCATTTCTGTAATCCGAGATGCGCCGCGCCCGCCGTTGACGATCGTAGTTGTCAGCCGGTTTGCCTCTGTAAATTATCATCTCAGCAATTTCGTTCCCAACGAAAACAAGTATGAGTGCTCAGTCGAGGAGGACGCATCGCGACGAGACAATAAAAAGACAATGCGCCGTTCGTATCCCGCAAGATTAAAACCTAATTTACAATGTTCTTTGCTTTCTATTTCTTATTACTTTTAATCACTTTTTACCTCTTGCCTTTTATTCTGTTTCTTCGTTTTCTGTTGCCCAAGATAAAAGTTGATGACCTTTGGAAGAAACAAACACGTGATATTGAGATAAAACGGGCATGAAAACGGAAAAAGGTAAAAAGTAATAGCGAATTTGGACTAATGTCCTATTACAATATAATCAATGCATATTAAAGTTGTTGTACACAGATATAAAAATATGTAAAATAGATATAAAGGAATATAAATATTTACATAAAAATATAAATATAATATTTAATATAATATTTAATATAAATATAGAAATAAATAGAAATAAATTAAATCTTCAACACACTTTATTGTACAGTTAGATAAAATATGTAACTGAGAAACAGGATGTAAAGAGCACATTGTAGATTAAGCTTAAATGCGTGAATATTCGCGAAATTCGCGAGAACATGAACATTGTTGGACTTCTCCTTTTGGAAGATTCTTTTCATCTGTAAAAGAGAGATCGGAGTTTACGGTGGTCAATAATTCGAATCACAAGTCGCTTGAATATCATTTTATTTCTATTTTTTTTTTATTTTCGTTATAAATAAATTCGATGAGATGTGTCGGTGCTTATATATGTGCACGCATAGCTGAGCAACACCCGCCTAAGTCTACGTTTACAATTATAGTAATAATTTAACGGCGCTACAGTATATTCTAATAGTACACTAATCAGATATACTTCATTAATCATATATGTATATGTTATTGATTCTATACGGCATACGTACACTTGGGAATGTCTTATGTACAAAAGTAGCTGCGAATGGCGTGTCGATTACTCATTACAGGATCGTCACGAACCTCCGGGAATGACAGTCTCAAGAGAATTCTCCGTTAATTCATTAAAAGCCATAATTATATGAGACTTGAATTAGTAAAAAAGTTAATAAAAAAGATCAGAACACGTTATAAAAATGTACGGAATGAATTCCGATCTAAATTATTCTTTTTTTAGAAAACTATATATAAATCTATTCTAAATTTTTTGGTCTTAAGAGTGAAAATTCTGTCACTCTTTTTTCAGAGTGGTAGAAGTTTCAATTTTTGATCTCAAAGAGTGAGATTCCATTTTAAAGAATTTAAAGACTAGGGAATAATTGAACAATTTTGATCGGAATCCATTCCAATTCCACAAATAATGGTCATAAATAAATGTTTAAGCCGCTGTTGTACTAAACCCTTTAACAACAAAACAGTCGAATAGGAATCAATCGCCATCGATCAATAATCTGCCTATTTACAATGAGAACGAATTATTTCGTAATTCTTATTTAACTGCAAGAAAAAATGAGGTAATGATCAACTTATTTATTCTATGCCAACATTTATGAAAACATTATCATCTCAAAATTTAATCTCCATCTTGCGTATTACAATATGAATCTCCATTCCTACTTCAATAACTTAGCGATTCAAAAACTTAGTTTCCTTTAGCGCAACAGAAAAGAATTAATTCATCACGAATCAGATCTAAAAGCCTAGACTTATTTTCTCTATTTACCTCTCTATTTCTTATATATTTCTTCCTTCCTTTATCATTGTTTTCTTCACACAGTATTTATTTTAATCATGGCTGAACACCTCGGAAGTGATCAGGTTTTCCTCCCTCTCTTTTTCCCCTCTTAACGACATCCGCAATGGTCCGCAATCATGTCCTCGTATATCTTGAGCACAACGTTCTCGTTGTCGTCGTAGAAGAGAATGCTGATGCTGAGCAGCTTGGTCGGTACGCAGCAGGGCCTTTCGACGCCTTTGGCCATCTTGTGTACGATCGCCTGTATTGTCGCATGATTCGTCGGCCGTTGGTTTTGGCTGAGAGGCAGTTCGCACACGCCCTTGCATTGATACGCGGAATAGCCAGCCGGCGCGATTATCGAGGACAACCCGATATCGTGGAAGTCCACGTAGAGCTCGTGCCTCGTGCACTCGATCGCGTTTTCCGGTCGCTCCGGTACAAACAAGCTCTGGCTGCTCGCTGATCGCGCCGGTCGATGACGTCCTGTGTCGACCGACGTCGATCTGTTCCTTATCACCTGTCCCAGCTTCTCGCGAAACATCGCTCTCTCGTAGATGTCCATCGACGTGAGGATTGGTGTGATCCGTGAGCAGTTTTTTGACACGATACCACAGGAAGTGCGTTTCCGAGAGAACGTCGAGTCGCGACGGTACCTCGTCGTTTCTAGAGGATTGTTATAACGAGAGATTTCACCTTGTTTCTTCTTTTCGTCTTCCTCCTCTTCCTCCTCTTCTTTATGTCTTTTCTTTAGCCGCTGGAAAAATTTCGACTCGTGTCTGTTTACCAGGAGAACTTCTTCGGGCTGACCGTTGCCTTCCTGTTGCCTCTTGTGTCTCCTGTTGTGTTTGACACCGTCATAGTCGTTCTCTAAATCGATCTTCTCGTTTTCCGCATTTTTCTTGTATATTGGACCTTTTTCATGGTTCTCCTCTTGTTGGTTGTCATCTTGTTTTTCGTGTGCATAATATCGCGGCCCAGTTACCGATCTTTCACTGGACCGATCACTACTATCATCATCGAAGAGCACTAATATCGGTTGCTTGCTGTGGTGGTAATCATTTCGGCGGGAAAACTCCACCAATACCTCGTCCTGGAATAGATCCTGAGTTGTCACCAGGAAACCCAGATTCGGCTCGCCGCTCATCCAATCGAGGATGGCTTGCTTCACGTTGAATATCTGTATACAAAAACTATTGTTGAATTATCCAATTCAACGCGATATGTTAAATATATTTAACCAAGTAGTTGACATTATTTTTTTAACGAGAATTACTGAAATTGGTCAAATTTTATTGAATGAAAATATCAAATTGCATTTATGATTTTTAATTCTTTTAGATAATTATGAATAATTTGATAAATTATCATGACAAACTTTTAATTTAAAAACTTTTAAAAAACTTATGTTTAATATTTGACTATTTTATAATATAATATTTGATTAAAAATTATTATTGATCTCGATGAAATTATCATTGCGGAAGGAAATAAATGTCAATGTTAAATCATTATATTATTCTCACCTGCCAACCGGAAGCGTGCGCACCGACATAACGAATATTCAATAATCTGTGAAGATCTGGCACATCAAGGCTGCGATTGTCTAGGACTTGATACACTCTTATCTACGTATATCAAAGTTTACATTAGAAAATTTATATTAAGAAGCATGATAGATATTTCAAAAATAACAAAAAAATTATTTTAATAAGAAGTAATATTTTTCAAATTTTACACTTAAATTAGTTGTCGAATAAACAAAATATTAATTTTTTCCAAATATTTGTAACTAATTGGTAGATATTGCAATGAAATTTTAAAAAACACTTATATAAAAACATTTAGATTTTGATCACTTTTAATTTTAATTTATAACAATAAAAATAGTAACAAATAATGTAAATAAACTATAAAAATGTGTTGCCTAATAAAAACAGAATATTATTAACACAACTTTTACATATATAATATACTTTGTTTAAAATATAAATATTAATTATAAATTATAATTAATTATAAATTAATTATAAATATGTGCTATCGAATCTTTTTAACACATCAACACATCAAGTTCACACGTTTGATTCACATGTAAAGATTGACAGGCTGATCGACGACACTGATCGTGCCAGGCACTTACAAGATAATAAGGCGACACAGACGTTAATGGATGTACATTCCTCGATGGTATTTTCTTCCGATAGAGATGAAGCTCAGCCTCCAGCACCGATTCGTTCATCTCGAGTCCCGAGACGTTAAAGAAATAGAAGTTCGATAAGAAAGGATCTACGTGCAAAACAACGAGAAAAATGTTTAAATCGCGATTCTCGCTCTCGACAGTGAATTATGTGACTTCCGCGAGTGTTTAATGATTATATACTGAAAGAATTACCTCTTTCAACGAAGCTACGCACGATTCTGGCGTTATATGGATTCCGGCCTCGCGTAACTCCGCTGGGATCGGCGATAGTATTGTAGAGTTCCATCATGAATTGCGGCGGTATCTTGCGATGGGCCAGATTCTCGTTCTGACTCCGAATACCAAGGATCTGCAATGCGTTCATCATTTTACTGTTTAGTGTGAAACTTGGAGATTTCATTATCTGAAGACAGCAAATCGCCACTTCTGGCCGGATGATTGTTGCTTGATTCTCTCATTTATCGTAATTCTTTAAATTCTTTGGAGGAATCTCACTCTAAAAAGCGAAAATTGAGCCAGTTTTGAAAAAGACTCAATTTTCATTTTTTTATGTCCGATTTCTTCATCTCTAGATAACTTTGTTCATAAGATATCTTATCTGGATAAAATTGTTGATAACTTAAGGAATAAAGGAATTAGCTATAAGAGACTTTACTTTTTAGAGTAAAATTCACTCTAAGCATTTTAGAGAGTATCCGATATGTCACGATTATGGAGAACATTTGTCGCGACGAAAGTTGTCATTATCACCTCTTGTATTTTCTGCAAAGCCTCTTCTCGTTGAGGCGCGAAATCATTCTCGTCTGCTGATTGAACGAAGGGCCACAATTTTCTGAGTTCTTGCTCGAGATCATCCCTGTCTTCAGTCTGAAGATCCAACTTCGCGTTAACGTTGCACAGAGACGTCAATGAGAATAGCAGCACTAGGAAACAACATGACGCGCTTCTTGTCATCACCGTCGTGGATCCACGTATTGTGATAAGAAAGAAGAGAGGTTCACTCGCGATTCTATCGAGATCCGTTTCCTCGAGCGCGTGTTGTTTCACTTTCAATCCTGAGGAATCGCACGCGAAAATCGGTCGGCACTGTTAACGTCGTCGTGCATCAGCTTATTGTTTTATCGCGAGAAGGATAATCTCAAAGGAGCTCTTTCTCTCGAGTCTTTATTTGTCTTTATTAACGTGGAAAAAAAAATGATAGAGAAGTATCTTCCACGAAGGAGATTTTGCCGAACCGAACGGGATGCTAAGTGGCATATGGGATGTCTTGGCCGCGAGGAGTCACCTTTATGCTACTCCGGGAGTTGCCTCCCCCGCAACTCGTTTGCCCCCCCGCGGTGTTGGCTCTCTTCTCGCTTCTTTCTCGCTGTCGTTGTCATTGTTATCGTTGAATGGGGATCCTCTCGATTTTCGCGCATTATTAATGTTTCCCTTTGTCAATATTTGTTTGCTACGTAAATTATATTAAAAAGTGTTCTACTGGAGAAAATTGAATATTATTATTTTAGATAGGAAAGGTCCTTCTAAACCTGCATCTTTTGAAAACCCTGTCGAAAAGTTTACATTTAATAGTGAATTAATAGTGAAAGATATTCTCATTAAAAAAATTATGCGGAATTTTCAATTTTGATAGAATACATTTTTATATATTTTTAAATTTATAATATCAAAACTAATTTGTGTTATTGTTAAATTTAATTATTTTTATGAGTCATCATTGTCCAATATGTTATTAATTAAAGCAATTGAGTTTTATTCAAGAAAATATATTAAACTTCATTTAATTTAATTTATTTACTAAATGCACGCGCGCGCGCGCGCGCACACACACACACACACACACACACACACACACACACACAAAACATTTACTATAGACGTTGTTTACTTTGAAATCAATTATACAGATAAATTGATTTACATTTTGACACACACACTGAAAAAAAATTATTAAATCTTAATACATATTTCTTTAAATAGTACTAAGTAATCAACGTTAACTTCAGTAAATAAATATTTACTTAGAAATAATCAAACAAATATTCATTAAAATTTAGTATTTTTTAGGGCATGGAAATAATAAAAATAGTAAAATATTATTTCATTCAAGGAATTAGGTCATATAATTGTTCCTTTAATATTTAATAGTGTAGGAAAAAGAATGTTAATTAATTCCTCTGATTAAGATTTGCAAGGGAACGATTTACGAGCACTTTTTACGTTGATCGATTAACTGGTCAAAATCGATGAAAGAAGCGAGAAAAGCTTTAAAAAGACCGAGAGATATAAGGTCGCGCTACAACGATGACATCGCATGGCTATTAAAAACAGCAAGCGCTTCTTAAATACCGCGGATTCGTAAGTGCCGAGTTATGTGATTTGTCACGCGGCGATATTTAGGCGGATTTGACGTCGACGATTTATTTGTCCCTCTCTAACGAGAGACTCGCGAGGGCCGATTATTTATTTCGATAAATTTTTCTTGTCTGTCAACTGTATTTTCATACGATTTTTATTTTTCTAAGCTTTATCTGATTGCGGAGCCATTCGCGTTGCATTGGCGGCCAATAATCACGTTATGCAAAATCTCGCTTATCGATAAACGTCCACCCACGTGGCGGATCAACATCGTCACACGCCCAGATTCGCAAAAGCGAATAATATTTATCAATTGTTGGACGCGATAGAGTTATACTTACCGAAGAATCTCTAATTTTAGCGCGTGATTGACTCTATTGTAGTAAACAACTTTTCGTGGGTGTGTCCTACTAAAATTGGGACAATCACGTGAAGGAGGTTGATTTGCCGCTTTAATGCAGATATAATGTAAGTGCACAAAAAATCAAAAATGTCCTCGTCAAACTTGTTTCCCTTCATAAAAGCTTCATTATCGCTTCATATAGATTATATAT
>NW_017259295.1:445942-454922 GCF_001594045.1 Atta colombica
TAAAAACATTATTCGTTGATTTATTTAGTCACATGAATTTGTAGGTACATGATGTACCTAGGAACATGAATGTATGCGCAAAATATGTTTAACAAGCTGTCTCTCTCTCTCTCTCTCTCTCTCTCTCTCTCTCTCTCTCTCTCTCTCTCTCTCTCTTCGTATTGCTTTCTTTTGCTTTTTTCTCTCATCTTCGATTCGATTTAAGCTATTCACGACGGAATAATATTTTCAGTCTAGACGCAGGCGCACTGAGTAATTTGAATTATTTCTCTTTTCGCTCCTCGTCGGGTTCTAGAAGTTTCAAATATGATAAATTAATAAACATTAAATATTTGATTAGAAATTAAATTTTTTTCTTTAAATGTATTCTCTAAATTGCTTGGAGTAAGATCTTACTTCAAAAAAGTTAAAATACTATCACTATTAAAGAAGAGAGAAAAATTTGCACTCTTGAATAAGAATGATAGATTTTCACTCTTTTTTTTTAAGATGACATTCCTTTCAAAGGAAAGAAAGCTCATTCTTTTTTTGGAATAAATCTCATTTCAAAAGTGTGAAATCACTCCAAAAAAAAATGTGTGAAAATCTGCCACTTCTATTTAAGAGTGCAAATTTTTTCGTTCTTTTTCAGTGGCATTTTTTTAACTCTTTTGGAGTGAGAGGTTCACTCCAAGAAATTTAAAGAATATATGATAATAGATGGAATTTTTAAATTGGAATAATAATTCTACCTGTACTCGTGCACTTTAAATCTGGCTGGTGTGCAAGTGTGCTGCTTCGAATACAGACCGGCTAAACATCTGGACGGCTCTTTTTTATCTCGTAGAAGACAGGTTTCCGTTTCATTTCCCGGACACGTTCCAACGCATTGACCGACGTTTATTTGCTGTCAAAAATAACAGACAAAATAGAAGGGACAAAAAAATATTTTTAAAAAAATTCGAACAAAGCCGCAAAATAATGTATGTACACCATCGACGTAAAATCCTTATTCTCTGCAATCTCTAACAATTAGTTATCGAATATATATTTCATACTCGGATCACAGGTCTCACGTCAGTCGTATTTGTACCCTCTTTGATCGTCACCTCGCTGTAATCCAGCACAGTTTCCATGTGGTCCATTCGATAACAATGACCGGCACAACCGCATTTCTCGACTACTTGGTAAATCTCGTCACCTTGAAAATGACACAATTTTTAATTCAAATATATTTATAAATGACTCTGATTTTTAGACTTTTATTCTCTGTAACCTTTAATGAAAGTCTCGACATTATTATTTTCGTTGTAACGGAATTTAGTTATATTTATCGTTATTGTTACATTTTTCATAAAACTTGCATGCACAACGACAATGTAACAACATTGATACTGTCATTAAGAATTACAAAATGGAATATCTTAATCTTATGTTTATTTTACGTACCATTTGGCCCTTTGGCGCTGATTGTGTTATTCCGGACCGGCTTGCAATCCAGATCTTGAAAGACATATAAATAAAACGTTAATTTTAATTTTCCCATAAAAATTTTTAATTATACATAAAAGTGAATAAGATAGATAAAGAGAAAATCATAAAAAATATTAGAGAATCAAAATATTTGAAATAACTCTGTTGCTGAAAACAATGCACGCAAAGATAATCGATCGTATTTCTTTTTATGATGCTCCAGTCGTGATTATCTTTATGCGATTAGTTCACCAGCCACCTTTAGTCACGACTTGGAAAATTCTTACGAGGTTGATACCTTTGATGCAATGACCGATGCAAACTCCGATGTCCACGACTGCTTGATGCGGCGTACCGGAATGTACATAATGGATATAGGATTCTCGTCTGCAGGACGTTTCTGGCGAGCAATCGCAAGCATCTATAGCCTCGATTACGCGAACTCCCTGCAATGTAGACACTCGCTCCAGCTTGGCGGCTCTCGCGCGACAATGGAAATCCGATGAACATTTCTGAAAGACAAGCAGAAATATTCGTGAACAATTATATGAAAAAAGAGAACACATTCTGTTTTAAAACATTGTAACATTGCAATAAAACTGGCGCGTAGGTTAATTCTTGAATCCATAATTTTCTTTGATGATGAATTTCGATCATGTTCAATTGAATGTTGTTGAAAGACTCTTAAGGTATCTCAAAAAATTGTCGAAAAAAAGAAAAGGTTTTGAATATCACAAAATAAAAAAAGAAGTAAAGATTTCTTATACATCCAGGATTTAACATACGCTGCTAAAGCCTATTCTACAATGTGCTCTTTGTTTCCTATTTCTTGCTTTTTGCCTCTTGCTCTTTCCCCTTTGCAACCGTTTTATTGACAATTGTATTTCTTGCTACGTATTTTCTGTTTCTTCCGAAGTTCGTTAACTTTTATGTCTCAGGCGACATAAAACAAAAAACCAGATAAGAAGCTAAAAGACAAGAAGGAAAAAATTGCAAAAAGCAAGAAATAGAAAAAAACAAAAAACATATTGTAGAATAACCATAATAGTTCGCTAACTAATGAACTGCTTCATCATTTTAGCATAAAAAAAGAAAAATGGCTTTCGACTGTTTTACGATGGCTGTAATAAAGATACGCTCGCTATCGAGGATCATATTAGAATCGTTTCAATAAATCTTTCCCCTCGGCGACCGCCATCATCCATCCAGCGGAATCCAGCGGACGCATAATTCCGGGATTTAGTGGCTGGACACCTTTCCGACGCCGTCGAGAAGATCGGTGACCGCGGATGCCGATTCAACTTTTGAAGGACGCAAAACATATCGCCTTGATCGCCTTGCGTTTCGCGTTCAATAGCCCTCTTTCCCCGGTATTCCATTGGGTCCAGCCTCAATCCAGGCCATCATTTAGCACGGCTGCTGTAAAAGATCGTATCCGCGCCATCGACCGATCAGACCGATTGCGTCACGTAACGAATATAGCCCTCCTTCGACTGGCCGAAAAATCCGGAATATCATTTAGAAAGATATGAATATCGAAAAGAACGAGCAAGGAATCTATCCTACATAGGATAAAATTTTTTTACCCTTTCGATGATGGATTAAGATAAAATTTGACAACGAAGTTCATAATTGTCAGACGGAACTATTTATACCACTTGTGACTGAACGTATAAATGGTGAACCAATGATGCTAGACGGCAAGCATTTACAGCATGCTAAAAGTATGTTGAAAGGATTTTGCAGACTTTTCGTTTTGCTTGCAATCTAAACTTTACTTGTTAATCTAAACGAGATTGCGATTCCTCGTTGTCGATTAAAATCTTTACATCGACATAAAGTATGTTATGTCTTCCACATGATCGAAGCGAGGAAAAAGCTTCGTATACTGAAAGAAAAGATTGGCTGCCGCAGCAAATTAGATGGTAAAATATGACGCTTTTTTAATTGATTGCAGTAGCCAATTTTTCATTGCATTAGCTTATTAGCAATGTTAGTATAGAATTTCGATAGGTTAACTAAAAATTGACTGCAATAAATTAAAAATGCTATACTCAGCCATACTCGGTCAATCTTTTCTTTCGACCAGCGGTGACTTACCTGCACCGCTGGTCGACTAGCATCCCCAGGATCGTCGGAAACGTGTCGCGGACATAACTTTCGGCAGTGTCCAGCGTCGATCTGGATAACTTCCCCGGATATTCCTACAAAACCAAATCGATCCATGTTAGACATATTTTTTTTGCAGCAAAAAACATGATAAACAGATCGGTATATATGACATCGATTAGACATAACTTTCGAGAAAAACAGCGCGCAGATTTATTTAATGATATCGTTAAAAACTCTGGCAAAAATAAAAATCAAAGTGTAAAGCCCTGCGCACAATAGAAGGAATAAGGAATTAGGAATAAAGAATAAAAGATTTTAACCTATCAGAAATCAGATACATCGGAATACACGGTTTCTAAGAGTAATAGGAGCATTAATTAACAACGTTTTTAGAAGGCGAAAATTGAGACAACGAAATATAAAGATGTTTGAGCTTTCCTTACGTTTCGTTGTCTCGATTCGACTTACTTTTAATTTTTATTTTCGCCAGAGTAAGTAAAGAGAAAGGAAGTCTATAAGAAGAGGTGACGCGTTTAGGGGTGGGCAATTAAATCGCTGTATGTGTACAACTCTGTTATTTTTGCACATCTGGGACTCGGAATGCAAGAGTATTTGTCATCAACGTCGTGAGGGTTTACGCGATTTATCGCGTTATGTTACATACGAATAAAAATATGACTATGAGGATTTCGAGAGAAATGGAACGGTTGTCGTCCAAAGTAAGCGAATTGGGGGAAGATCGTTTGATGGAAGGCATATGGTGTTCTAATTGAAATATTAATTTTGATTAAAATGCTGGCGGGTCATCTCCTTCTTCATAAGCGATCAAACGTCGCCGTTAAAGCCAATAAATTGAGAGAATCCGACGCAGTCGACGCGTGATGCAAAATTTCGATTCTAGACGAATGAAAATATTTTATCCAGTCGCGCGTGAATGTTTAATCGTATTACTCATTGTTTTTCTCCTAAGTGCGCTGTTAAATTCATAATTCCAAATTATATCAATTTGAGTTACTTTTAATCATTTCTATAAATCGCCACAGTTCCTAATCAATATGTCGTTGATCTGAATAAAACAATGAAGTTAAGTTAACTCAAGACAATATATTTAGTTTGACTCAAATTTAGTTTATTATTTACTAAGTATATACATACTACGTTAATACGAATACGTTGTTTACTTTGAAACTAATAGATCACAAAATAGATTTATTTACACACAGCGACCGAATATTCTGTTCTTTTCCCCTTAAAACACGAAGTATCAATTCATTGTGATGTACACACGAATGAGTCGTACCTTTCTAACTGTGAATCATTCATTAATATATTTTGCTCAAGTTTCCTTCTCGAATATTGCATTTTCTTTCTTTCTCTCTTTTTTTAATATACATTAGATTGATATCTATAGTTAAAAGCAGAAACGATTAAGAAATAATCTTTTAATTTAAATGCTCACCATATCCAACTTCGATCATCTTTTCATGTCGGGCGCAGCACGTATGCTGTCGCGATTCTTCTGAATGCATTTTTCCTTCATTTCCCGATTCCTTCTCGCAAAAAGCTAAGCAATAAAAATCGAGGCGATCACAAGTGGAACTTAACCGATGAATTTAAAATTTATGATCGGAATTAGATGGGAGTTAGACACTCCTTAAATGATGTGATATTAATGACATAAAATAGGTCTATATCTGGTCGATTTAAACAAAATTAAAAACTAAAATTCTAAATTTTAATTTGGACTCAAAATTTGAGGATGCACAATTGAAATGAAATCGCGTCTTGCAGAGACTACTCTTTTTGAAGCAACAATGGAAATTGGTGTAATTTTGGTAAATTCGATTTTTCGTTATGTGCTTCTCTTTTGCCAAACAATTCTGTCATTGTGAAAGAAACAAAGATTATTACGCGTAGCATCAAGATTTTAACTCCTTAAAATTTCATTATTATTATTAATAAAATGTTTATAAAAATTCTAATTATTATACGTATTATACGTATAAGAAAAGTTGTAAATTGAATTTCATATCTAAGAGTAAAGCCAGATTTTTCGTCTCATACGTCTTTTATTAGAGATTATTCGAAGAATTATTAAAAATTTCATCCTTAAAAAGTCGAAAATATAAATGCTGTTTTTTTACTCTCTAAATTTTGTAGAGTGGAATCTCACTCTAAAGAGTGAAATTTCTTAGAGGTTCAAAATCTTTTTGAAGAGTGGCAAAATTTTTATTCTTTAGAATGAGAATTCATTCCAAAGAATTTAAAATGTATATTCTATAATTCTGAACATTTGTAGAATTTATGTACAATATATGTGTATGTATTTGTAGAATTTATGTACAATATATGTGTATGTATGATCGCTGTGCTCTGACGGATGAGAGGAAAACAAAATGGAGAAAAAGGGAGAGGCTAATCAATAGCGTTACCTAATCGCAAATTAGCCACGCAAACAATGGCGAAACCAGCGAGGACGGTCCATCGTCCCCTCATGCTTTGTACACGCATATCGATACCGATTACCGAAGATGACAAATGCGGATAACAAATCGGGAATATTCACCGACGAAAAGGAAAGACCGATCACCTCGTGATCTCTCTCACGATCGTGTTGCGAATCACCAGAGGATGGTTTTGAAGTATCCGGATATGCGATATCGCTGCTTTTTTTCAAAGAATACGGCAGATACGCGAGAATAAGTTGGCAAAGATGATAGTTGGATCCCGGTCGAAGGATCAGTATCGGAAGTTTTTATGAAGGATCGATCACGTATCGAGCTCGTGCTGCCTTGCAATCTGCGAGAAGACTGGTCGTCTGCAATAGCCGGCTGGGAGATGTCCGGCTGACAGCGGCGGATCTCTATTAATCTCATTTGGTGAATGGGACCCGCCTCGTGACGGACCGTCCATCATAGTCTCTTGCCGACCCGGTCATCGTCGACGATCACTCGATTTTACGCTCGCGAACGTACGTTCCGATTGGCCATCCCGGATATTTTTCGTTTCTTATACCTCTACAGATGATCGTAAGATGGAACAAAGAATCTCGTGAAGGAATAACTCTGATTCGTAGTTAATGATTGTCGGGATCTTTCGTTTTTTTCTTTACCGCTCTATATATTTAGCGCAGCCATGTTTTACCGGTTCAGTGGAACGTACACACATATAATTTATTTTCTACCATAATAAGTCATTATCTAAGTTTTAAGTGTTAAGAAATTAACCAATCATAATCGATTATTCTTCTCAGATTCGACTATCATTTTTCTTATTGAGTAAATATTTATTTACTGTAAATAAATGTTTATTTAATTATTGTTTAAAGAAATATTCCAGACAAAAAGTGTTTAAAATCATATCATTTTTTTTGCGTTTAAAAGACGATTTAAAAATCATATCATAATTTTAGACTTTTTGTTGTTTGGGATGTATCAAGATTTAATAAATTTTTTCTAGCGTACTGAACGCAGTCATTATCTTCTATTATTGATTTCTTGGAACGCAATCTGAAATCATCAGAACGCGTGATTATTCCTCGAATTCGCAATAGTTCAGTATGATTTAATAGAAGAGGATTTAATAAGAGGATCTTTCTTGATTAGATATCTGTCCTATTCTGAAACAGATATCTAATCAATATCATTTCACATAATAAAACCATTACATAAAAGATAATATCGTTTATAATCTCGTTTTCCTGGTAGAACCTTTCGTAACTTTCTTTCGACTCTTTCCGTTCTCTTAATGATATTTTTGTTACGAGAATTCAGGGCAAAGAAGAAGCAGGACATAGCAGAAAAAGGATCCAAAAAGGACTATTTGTCCCTTCTGCTTTTTGTTGCGGCTCAGGGGAAGCGAGAATCATTCGTCCGGTTGCAGCATCATCGCATCTGATCACATGGGGAGATCTCTTGTCCTCCTTCCCTGCCCTCCGCGCTCGTTAACATCCGCGTTACCGTCAGGATCGTTGAGAGATTTGCGCGAGAGAGGTCATTATCATTATCCATAAATTACCGCGCGCGCGAATCTCAATTTCGTTCACCGCAACCCGCCGGAGAGAGCTTAGGGGAGAGGACATTATTCGACGAAATCGTGCAGTGGTGTACAGAACGTTGATACAAAGTGGAGAAAAGGAAGAGAGAATGAAAGACGAAATTTTATCGTGAATTTGCTAAAAAAAATGTACCAGAAATATAGACAGTTAAAAAAAATAAATAGATAAAAGTACATTCTTTGTCAGATTTTATTGGAATAAAAAATAGGATGTTTCATTTAAAAAAATGAAGTTCCACTTTGAAATATCCGAAATATCCTCAGTGCGTCCATCCATCAAATAATTATTTCCGTTATGCGATATCTCTCTTTGTATTGAACATGTTAGTGTAATAAATTTTCCATATGTCTTCAAATTTCACTAATAAATAAACCGGTCACTTTATACGAATCACTCATATAAAAAAAATGCAGCACAAAAAATTGATGAAAAAAATTCTTAGTTCTACTATATAATAATTTCTGTCTCTCACATTTTTTTTGTTAAGTTGAAGAATTTGAGAAAAAAATTGATTGAAGACCAGTATTCGGCAATTTTTAATAATTAATATCTTGTCAATTAGTGTGAAAATTGGTACAGCAAAATAGTACAGGACTTTTCGACTCCGACTTTTCTAATCCGATCTATTTACACAAGAGTGTTTGGTAAAACATTTCGGGACACCCAATAAATATATGAATGAAAAACATATATTATTAAAGCGCCATGGACGCGCCTTGAAATGAAGTTTTCACTATCAATAACAATACAGAAAACAAAATAAAATTTTTGTTATAATTTAAGATTGGCCGAATATTTTTGTTTTTTATTCATACTGATTGGATGAGTAGTTTTTCTCAGAAAAAAAAATTGCAAAAGTAGTCATTTTTAAGTTTAGATATTTTTTATCTCAATAACTATTGATTTAAACAAAAAAGTCACATAAAAAACGTCTATTTTGATTCAAGTAAGCTTACAGAATTTTTTCAGAATTTTTATTCAAAGTTTAGATTTTTTAAACAAAAAATTGTTTATCCAATGAACATAAAAAATTGAAGTGTATACAGATGTTTTTTTGCAAAATAATATGAGGAATCGAATGAAATCATTTTCAGCTATTAGAACGTTGATTGGTCGGTTAATGAACTTTTTAAGCAACCTTTTCGGAATAAACCGCTCATCTATGATTAAATTTCATTGTCTTTTCATCTTGGCAGAAAATTTTTCATGAATATATGTACAAATATGTATAAATATTTTTAAATGTGCTTAAATATTCATAAATGTATATCCTTATATTTGAAATAATCATTCATGTTTATTCTTTTTTTATAAAATTCTTTTTCATAGAGTAATAATAATAGTAAATAATAATAATAA
>NW_017259295.1:455022-462253 GCF_001594045.1 Atta colombica
ATAAATATTAAATTATGAGCAATTTATTAATATTTTTCCAAATTTGACTTTTTCTAAACAATGCGAAAATTATCCCAGTCAAATATTTATAAATGTTCATACATGTTTATAAATATTTATAGATATTTGTATATATTCGTGCACAACAGAAATTTTTAACACATATGTATCTACTAATTTTTATCCATTCGTATCTTTCGTTAAAATTTTGAACAAAATATAAATAAATGTGTTTTAGTTTCTAGTGAAAACATTTAATGAACATAAAACATTATTGTTCTTAGTGAAAACATTTAATAAACATAAAACGTCATTGTTTGATATTTAAATGCAAATCGACTTTGACGTTGCATAATTAATGAATTACATAACATAATGAAGTTGAATAACTGCACTAAAATTATATTTCTTACCATTCATCTTCTACAATCAATTTAACTTATTTATAAATTTCATCGCAAAAAAAATTCTCTTAAAGACAAGATTCCCTTTGCCCAGAAATTGATTGATTGTTTGCAGCATCATTTGCTTACATTTCCCGACAGTTCGTTTATGCACAATAATTAATGCCTACAGTTCGATTACCTACACGCACTATTGCGCCCAAATATAAAATTAAAAGAAAAAGGCACTTGTGTACACATGACACTATTGCATACAAACTACATTGAACACAAAATATTATTGACTATTATATTATCGATTATCTACAATCACTTTTGCGAACGAATTAAAATTTCAGAGACGAATTAGTTATATTTGCTTACACGTCGTATTATTGCTTGTAAGCACTTTTGTGTACAAAAATAAAATTAAGAAACGAAGGTTTGTTTGCATATATGTATTATTACTTACATAGATCGATCTTACCTTCATGCATATATAAACTATATAAGATTATGATTAGTGTTTTTAAAACAGAATTTTCCTTTTTAAAGCAGAAAATGATGCATGTAGACAATCGGTTGTAGGCAATAACTTTTGTGCGCAAACCAAATGTCGGCAAATGTAATGTAGGCAAATTATAGGCAATCAATTTGTTGGCAAACGGAGTTCTGCTCCTTCGAAATAGCACATCTATATTTATATCAAAAGGTTGATACGTAAAACTTTATCATAAGAATATAATGGTGATGATTATTCAATAATTGAAACAAGAACAAATTATTAATGTTCTATAATATCAGTTGCTTTAATCTTTACCCTACGAGGTACAATTTGATGCCATCCATATTAATGGGGGCACTAGAATCCGTCCGTTTTTTTCATCTGTTCAGAATGATTCAAAAAAATCTCTAAAAATTCACCAACATACTTTCAACTTTTAATAAATATTGGCACTTTATTTTGGAAAATAATGTAGTATAATTTATAATTACCGAGAGGCGCAAAGAAACTTGCACGAGCAAGAATCGCTCGATGAACTAGTGACCCTCTTAGCAAGGTAATATAATTCATGTTTCCTGACTTACAATATAAATAGATACATGAGTAAGTCGTACATACAAAAATAATAGTCAGCACGTACAACTAATATTAAAATTAGACTGGATTCTGAAGACGCAGCTGAGTAAATTAACACTACAACTGATTGTTTATTATTATTCGTCAATACATTTATTTAAGGATATTTAAGGATAAGTTTTGTTTTTACTACAGTATAAGTAATAATAAGAAACTTTTAAAATAGTATACTCCCGATAATATCATCAGAAGTTAATTCCACTCGCGTTTGTTACACTTTCCACTCCAGTGAGAGAAAACATTTGATTGCGCCTGTTCATAGCCGCAAATACACGCTCAAAAAAGTGAACATTGATAGACGCAGCCTAACATAGTTCATTACTATCTCTCTTCGATTCATATGACACATTAACAAATGTTTACGAAAATTGAATTCTTGTTATGACTCTTTTCCAAACTAAATGATAAAAAATTATGACATTTGTTTCACAGTATCCCTTTCAAGTTCCTTACTTGCATACTCGTTTCTTATTAACATGTCACTGCTAATTTAGGTCCTACATAAAGAAACGCGATATTTTCATTAACTTTGTGTAGGCGATAGACGTATAAAAAGTGCGGCTTTCAATTACATCTCAGTACTGAATCTCGTTGCAATTGCACAAGCGTAACAACGTGTTCTATTAAAATACGTATAGTATCAATTTCAAGAAATTCTATTCTCAGTTTGCGGAATGTATTACTTTTATCCAATAAAGACGTAAAATTATAAAAATAATTAAACAGTAAGAATTTACTGGACGTTTCGTCTTCTGAATGCATTGTCAACTTTATATAACAGTGCTCTAAATGTCTGACCAGTGTTCTATCTGACAATTGTACGTATCTCCTAACAAAATTGTATCTTTTGGAAAATTCCCATTATGCATATAATATTTCATACAAAGTAACATTTTTATTCTTCACTTCATCATTATTGTTCGTCATTATTGTTAAGAGTAGACATAATTGTACTTGATCTATGTAACGTGGTTATAATTTACGAAAATCGAAAAATAACACTACTAAATCCAACATAATCGAATAAAGATAAAAATTACGAAAGTTATATCCAACGGGAGAGGAAATAAGTCGAAATCTATTACATGCAATTAATTCACTGATTACTTTATTTCGGAAAATTGTCATTCTTTTATTAAAAGATATTAGTCAGAACTCGACAGAGATTCTCTTTCAATTCGCTCGCATTCGTTACATTGCGTGTTCAAAGTGCATCGCGAAAATATATGTGAACTTTAGTACATGAAAATATTTGAGATTCGCAATTCGATAGTACCGCGATACAATTATCAATCGTTTTACATATCTTTTATGCGTTCCTGAGCATGCGTGAAGAAGAGAGTCGATTCAGGAGGAAATTGCTTCTGCATCGAAACACCAAGTCACGCCTTTCTTATAGCATTCCTTATAGCATTCCTTTACGCAGATGTATTCTCATGCCGGATCACATATTAGGTTCCTCTATCAACGGGAAAGATTGTCCCACGATTCGCTTCAAGCCTTTAGATCGTCGTTACTCTTTATTTATGACCCTCTCTATTGCTCGAGTTCATCTCTTCTGTCTGTTCGGTATCCGCTAATTCCGCTTGTATTTGGCATTCCTCTTCATGCAATGCTTAGCGCTTACCCGTCATTATTGTCTTTTCTACTTTGTCATTAGCTTTTTTGAATTACATGCGCATGTATCGCTAACTCTACATCTGCTTTTTTATCAGTTGCAGTTTGTTCTTCACTTGTCGTACAGGTATCACTTATGTAATCCTAAAAATAAATAATTTTTTACATATAAAATGTGTTTTGATATATTGCAATTATCTACCATAATATAGTTATAAGTATATAACAGAAATAGGAAGACAAATGAGAATTTACTTAAATCGATTAAATGTTTTCTCGTGAATCACCTTATGTTGCTCACGAAAATGAGTACGAAGTAGTTTTCTATATATGAAACCCTTGCCACACACCAAACATTTAAACCGCTTTTTATCACTATATATAAATCTGTGCTGGACTTTGTTATGGCTGGAACGAAGATCTTTGTCTTGATTGGAACAAAGGATTTTGTCATGATTGGAACGAAGGACTTCGTCGCAAACCTAAAATAAAACATGATTACAGGAATGTGAAAATAAAAACAATCATATATAAAATGTGTTTTGATATATTGCAATTATCTGTCATAATATGGTTATAAGTATATAACAGAAATAGGAAGACAAATCAGAATTTGCTTAAATTGATTAACTATTTTCTTGTGAATAACCTTATTTCGCTCATGTATACGAAGTGAGCGTCTACATTTGAAGTCGCCACATACTGAACGTTTAAATAGCTTTTTATCTCTGTGTTCTAAACTATGCATGTCTTTGTCTATTTTTATAAGAAAGCTTTTGCCGCAAACCTGAAATAAAGCACATTTATTATTACAGAAATTTAAAAACAAAAATCATATGAGAGAAAATTAGAAAAAAATAATAATTTTATAGCACATACCTCGCAAATATATTCTTCGTCTTCATGTATTTCTAAGTGCCGTTCTAAGTGGCTAGGAGAGGCAAATGTACATGAACATTGATCACATTTATGTATTTCGATATGAATCGTGCTTATATGATAACTCAAACAGTCCCGAGTTCTGAAAACATGATACACTTGTATAATTTTTTCAATGCAATGCTTCGCCTCTATGTGCACTATTAGAGTTCCTCTTTGACTACGAAATGACCGTAGCAACATTTATCATTTGTTATCAATTAATTTAAGCTAGATATCAAATAATTTCTTTAATTTTTATTCCTCAAAGTACTCACTTAAATGATGCTTCGCACGACTTGCACTTATAAGGTTTTTCCCCTGCATGAATCGGCTCATGACGAAGCAAATCCGCTTCATACTGAAACGTTTTACCACACTTTCCGCATTTATAGGGTTTAACTTCTTTATGTACTTCTTTATTATGTTTTGTGAAATCTCTCGTGAAGGTAAACTCCTTATCTTTAATAATAAGGAAGATTATTATTGTAAAATGAAAATGGTAATATAAAACTGATAACTGTTGAAATAATATAAAATTATCAAAAACACTAAAAATATTAACCACGAAAAAAATCATCACTTAAATCTTACCGCAATGATAGCATACATATCCTTTTGGGTCATTGTGCTTTCGTTCATGTTGATTCAAATTTTGCGAATTTTGAGATTTAGAACTCATTTCTTTTAGATTCAAATTCCAATCTTATCAGAGATATTCTCAATTACTTTTGCAGTAATGTTCTTTGAATTCTTTTTGTAGTCTTCACTGTTTACATTTTTTCGAATGTTTACTTTCAAGTTTACCACCTAAAGACATAAGAAAATAGAATTTTTGACTTTATAAATTTTTTATTAAAGAAATTATATCACGAAAGATCACCGTTAACATAACTATTTCACTCGCTTAAATGCCTTAAACAGTTTTTGCAAAACGATAGGAGAATATTCGATGCCTGAACCGTAGAAAATGCTACATCGAGAAAAACATAAAGAAAGGTAAAAAAAATTAAGGAAAAGCGATCTATTTCGCGGCATATATTATTTTAATATATTTATTAATGGGTAAAGATCGGTCTATGTCGGAACATATACGAAGGTTGAGAAATATGGTTGAGAAAGGGACAAGAACGATTTAAGTGCATGAAATTAAAGAAGAGTTTATATAGCACAATATTTTCTTTTTATAAATTTTATAATGGTATGATTGAAAACGGGACATTTTGATTTTTAATCCTGTTTTTCACATTCATTTATTCATCTATTATTTAATTTTCCATAACAAAATTCATGTAATTTATGAGTAATAAATATTGCATATACATATATTAGACCTTTCATTAATTTCATACGACTTAAACCGTTCTTGTCCCTTTCTCAACAATGTCTAAAACAAAACGCCAATATAATATTCATAACTCAAATATAGAATTATCAAAGATGCGCGTGTACTGTTTTTGATAGGATTGATATCCTATAATATGTTTTCACAATAATAGCATTATATAAAAACTTTATCGAAATCTGCTATCATATTTTAATATCTTTTACTGCTAAATTGACATATTTTATCATTAGTGATACTATATGTAATTTAGAACATTTATATATGAACATTTCTTTATTTTTTTCTGATTTACATAAATAAAATATTCATGAAAATATTATATGTTGAAAAACAATAAAAATAGTTAAACATAATTCAAATTGAATATGAATATAAGAACATAATGTAAGAAACAATTATCAAGGTTAAAAGCAATTTTTGTATAAATTACTAATAAGTATGAAAAAAGAAATATTAAAAATAAACCATATAATTGTCATTTTAATATCTGATAAATAGAAATTATAGAATTCAGTGAAGAAGAGACAATAGTCAAAACCTATTTTATGTTCGACGATAAGAACAGATTTAATTCCAGCAATAAAATTATAATAAAGTGACAGCTGTCAATAAAAAGTTGTTATAAAAATAATAGAATAATGTATCCAAGGCAGAGTAAATAATAAAAAAAAGATATTTGTAAAATTAAAATGATCTGAAGTTAAGTTATAAAATTAAAATTTTGATGTTTTAATATCTTACATTACGATTCAGACGTAGTAACAAAGACAATTATAGTTGAATTTCAAATTTACTGACAATTAACCTTGTCAAAATCTTTAAAACGACTGAGACAAAATGTGTGTGTGCGTGCGTGTGCGTGCGTGCGTGCGTGTGTATGTGCGTGCGTGCGTGCGTGCGTGCGTGCGTGCGTGCGTGCGTGTGTGTGTGTGTGTGTGTGTGTGTGTGTGTGTGTGTGTGTGTGTGTGTGTGTGTAGGGTAAAAGAACTAGATGTAAATCAATTACTATTTCCTTTTCATATTTAAATAATTATAGTATTTTCCATTAAATGTTACATATCACAAGATTCTTTAGCATTTATTTTCATATCGGTTGAATTTAATTATATTTATTAGGAACAGCGCTATACATTTTATTGATGTCATTAATTAATTAAATATACAAGGTTAATTAACGTATACTACTAGAAATTTATTCAAAGTGTAATATCATACGAATTGTCTTATGGCTTTTATAGTAGGTATAAATTTACAGTTATACAATAAGTTGCATTAAATTTCATGGAAAAAATTGAAAATTTGTCAAATCTTAACAAATGATGCCGTCATAAAAAGATTTTGTTTTTATCGATAGAAAATAGTTTACATGTCTATACAAAAAA
The DNA here is from genome assembly GCF_001594045.1 of Atta colombica. Lineage (NCBI taxonomy): Eukaryota > Metazoa > Arthropoda > Insecta > Hymenoptera > Formicidae > Atta > Atta colombica. The sequence goes on from NW_017259295.1 coordinate 461,812, forward strand.
TGTTACTATCATAATTTCATATATCGTATTCATAATTTAACTGTTTTTATTGCTAAAATCTTTAATTTTTATTAATTTCTTTTTATTTATAATTGATTTTTGACTATCACTAATTTTAAATAAAGTTGAATGTGTTAAAATTGCATTATGATCTACAATTAGACTCAAGAATTAGACGTGGATCATCAATTATTGTATATAATTTCATTATGTACTATATTATGATATGCACGCGGAAATAATTTTTATTATTATGATGGGATGTAATATCGATTTTTAATAATTTTTTTTCAAATACTATAAACTTCACAAAAAAACAGCGAGGGACAAAAATTGTTTATTTTCTTTTTAAAGTTCTAAGAATTTAAAAAAATTTTTTTAGAATTTTTTATATCGTAATTTTTCATGTCGATAAAAATAATTGTCAATATATATATATATA
>NW_017259295.1:462353-463739 GCF_001594045.1 Atta colombica
AATTCTGAAAAAATTCTTGGAATTCCATGAAGAGAAAATAAACGATGTCTTTTTCTAATCTTAAGAACTAGAAAAAGATGAAGAATAAATTGAACCGAGATTAAAGTTAATCTACATTGGTGGAAACGAATATAAATCATATAATTTTTTTGTATAACAAATACTTTTTTCTCTTTCATAGATTCGAAAATCCTTTTCCAGGATTAAAGTATACGCATTAATACTAATAATATTTTCGAGGTAGTTTTTTGCCGAGAACGACCAAAAATTTCGAAATTAATACATTTTTTATCAGAGTTGTGCCGTAGATTCTAAGATTACATCTATACGGATTATTTACGTGAAATCTACGTAATGTTTACATGGTCTTTTGTCACATAAACAATATAAATTATGTAGACTATGTAAAATGCACCAGTATGTTTTGTATAATATAAAAGAATTAAAAATTAAATTATAAAACAGTCTTTACACCTACAGAGTAGAATTGTTCAAAATACGCTTAGGAATAGCCTAAACAATACACGATATTAATGGAACGTACATGAACATTCTAAGAATATCTTATACATTCTTAAAATATTCTATGAACTTCTTTTGAAGTTTGATGCTGTTCAGGAGATTATAAAAATATACGGCGATATCTTAATTTAGAATATTCCTGTGATGCATTTTGCATTTTTCAGCTATGTGGACACACATACATATTCTCACTATAAATATAAATTATATAAATACCAATTATATAAATAAAAAATTATGTAAATATTTATTAAATCCATAAATTATGTGGACTCTAACTTTTTTAGTAAACGTTTATAAATTTTCAAAATTCTAAGAATCAAATTAAGAAAAGTAAAAACTTTCATTATTACTTTTGTTGTAATAAACACAATGTGCATAATATTTATTGTTTCTTTTTTATTAAAGTAAAATCCAAATTCATTAAATTCATTATTTATTTTTTATGGCATATGTTCGAGGCAACGAATTGTTATATTAAAAAATCCAGTTTGTAAATTTTAAGATAAAATAGATGCCCTCCCCCCCTCCGTAATCGTCACATTAACTAAAACGATTGACTTTACAAATTTATATTTTTCAGATTGAAAAGTGAGTGACTGTTATTTTAAGTTATTTTAAATCAATTTTTCGTGACGAATAAAAACGTCACTCTAACATTCTTATACCTATTGCCGTTGTTGAGAAAGTCTTTCTTAAAAATTAGAAGGCACAAATGAACGAGTTATCGCCATGCCGTGATAATAGTTTGCCCAATAATCGCCATGAGTATGTCCCATAAATCACCATATATGATATTAAGTATACACGAACTACAGAATGATTCAGATATATAAATCAATATATATATACATATATATATAT
>NW_017259295.1:463839-468186 GCF_001594045.1 Atta colombica
TACTAATAGTTGTTTCAACAGAAAAGAATTGTAAAATTAATTTTTATTCGAGTAATGCCAATTTTTGTTCTAGAACAACTAATTATCGACATAGAAATAATCCAGTGATCGACATCCTTTATTTGCTTGCGTATGTATTTATTAACTCGACTTATGTTTATGATTACTGGTCCGTAGAATATCTAAATAATAATAATTACAGATCTAATTTTTTTATTTGGATTTTGGATATATTACTATTCGATTTACAAGAATTTTTTTCGGCCCACCTAGTCCAGTAATCGATAGATATGGCGATTCGAAACATGTTTCGGTGAATCAGTGCTTGCCATGTAAAAAAAAATTATGAAATGTATGAAACAATAAATTGTGATAGTGTAAAATTGCGATTTCGATTTATAATTCGAAGCTTAATTTACTTCATGCAAGTTGCCAATACTTCAAAATCACATGAGATGTCAGTGTCTCTTAACCTCACAATGAAGCATTTAATTGAAATCACGCCTAGATTCAGTTGCTGCACATATTCGATTTAATCAATAGTGAATTTATATATTTATGATGTTCATAATGTAACACAATATAAATATCTCCTTGAAATCAATAAAAATATCAGCAAGCCATACGATCGATAAAAAGTATTAAAATATGTCTTTAATACGTGAACTGCGATTACTGATATCCTGACGATTTCTGGGCAAACTATCTTATTAATAAAAACGTTGAGCCTCAAAATTTTACTTCTACAAATATCACAAGAAGAACTAATGATTTTAATACACGGTTCAAATTTATTCAATACACCGCACGACGGAAACATCGTTTGAACAACAGTTAATAATAATCAACGTTAATAATAATCAACATTTTTACATTTAAGATCTAAATGTTATTATGGAAAGAAACATATTAATTGGCTGTCGCAAAAATTTTCGCTGCATGATCATGTGATAACATTGATTTGATACGAAAGTTTTGCAACCTATACTTACGAAATAATAATCCATAAACACGTAGCTTGATGAACAAATAACGTTGAGTTCTTAGAATTAGACTTAGACGCCGACGAATTTGTTATATGAAAAATTGACACAATGTACAACTGCGTGTATCATAGGTTGCGCCATGGTGGAAGGATTACATGGTGTATCAGTAACACGAACGAGATTTCATCCTTTTTTGCGCAGGTCTCCAGCTGACGTCATCGATCTGCTATCTACCTATTTACACTATAAAGCAGCATTATAAAGATTAAGTTAGCTCATGGTTTGTTTTATAGACAGATGTGACGTAGAGAGCCTTAGATAATTATCCAGGGTTGTAGTGTGATTTATGCTGCACCCCAATTTTAAATTTAAAATCGTGTTGTCAATTATGAAAAGACTAAGAGAAAAAATAGTACTAACAGTAAAATAAAACTGATTTAGGAAACTATAAGTATTTAAAACGTAATATTATCAATAATATAGTTAAACCATGCAATTTGCAAAAAAAAAATCATAAGAATTTTATTTTCGCATTCATAGAATTTGTTTTTAGCTGATTTGATATAGAAAAAAAGCCACAAATATACGAATTATGAGTTTGTGTTTCTAATAATTAACGAAACAAACTACAAATATACGAATTATGAGTTTGTACTTTTAATAATTAGCGAAGCAGTTCATTAATATTTATTATGATTTTATTAATATTAATAACATGCAATAGTTAGTTTCTGAGAAATATAAAGGGATATCATTTTAGGAGACTTATGTCAATATCGGCGACTTTTTTCTACATTATCTTGAAGATTGTGTCGGAAGACATTGAAAAGTCAAAACATTTTAATAATTGACAAATTTTAATTACCGACAATGAAAGCTCAAAACATCAAAAATATATCTCTAAAAATGTTATAACATTCTCTATGTCGTCTTTGTTTTGTATTTTTGTTTTATGTTTTATGTTCAAACATTTATAATTTCATTGTTATTTTTAAACATCAAAAAAAATTTATTTGCTTCTATTATTAACACAGAAAATCAATTAATTAATTATTAAAAATTAAATATTGAATGTCTTGTATAAAAATCAATAAAAAGAGATTTAAATGAAATTAATATACATATATTTTACATTTGAATATAACGTCAAATGTGTTTTTTCTGGGGAAAAAGAATCGTAAAAGTAGTTATTTTTAAGTTTAGATATTTTTTATCTCAATAATCTATTAATTTAAACAAAAAAGTCAGAAACAAAAAACTCCACTTTGATCCAAATAAGCTTACAAAATTTTTTCAGAATTTTTATTTAAAGTATAGATTTCTTAACCAAAAATTTATTCTAATTATTATTTATTCTAATTATTCAATGATCACATAAAAAACTAAAGTGTTCAGATGTTTTTTCGCAAAATAATATGAGGAATCTAATTAAATCATTTTCAGCCAGTAGAACGTTGATTAATGCACTTTCTAAGCAACTTTTTGGAGGTAAACCACTCCTAAAATTAACTTTCATCTCCTTTATATCTCAGCAAAGAATTTTTTATGCATGTATATACATAAATATGTACAAGCATTTTTAAACATGCTTAAATGTTTATAATTATATATGAAATAATCATTCATGTTCAAATATTCTTTTTTTATAAAATTCCTTTTCATAGTGTAATAATAATAATAATAATAATAATAATAATAATAATAATAATAATAATAATAATAATAATAATAGCAATAATAATGAAAAGACATTAAAAATATTTTAAACGATAATTTCTGTATGTTTTAGATGAAATCAAGTTTTGAGAGATGTAAAAGAAAATGCCTGTACATTATGTATAATTATAAATATTAAAATTATGACGAGAATGGATTGAAATGAATTGAAATGGATTCAGATTTTTAGAAATATTGATTCATGAATGTTAAATCCCTGAATGCTTTTCAATTCTGAAAGCATTTTTATTCATTTATAGGAATTGCATGGAGCATATCTCTATGCTTTTCAATCTAAAAATAATATTAGCTTTTTCTATACAAAAACACACAATTGTGAATACTATTCAATTCAAAATTTTGAATAGGAAATGCAGTTTTTCAATTCAATTGAATCTAATTGAATCCAATTAAATCCAAAAAAATATTCGCTATTTAAAATATGCATTCGGATAGAAAAAAATTTCAATCCATTTTAATCCATTCTCGTTTACTGGGGAGCAATTTATTAATATTTTTCCAAATTCGATTTTTTCTAAAACAAACAATACGAAAATTATTCCAATCAAATGTTTATGAATATTCTTATATGTTTATGAATATTTATAGATATTTGTATATATTCATGCACGACAAATTTTTTACTAAGCACGACATGTATCACTATTTTTATCCATTCATACCTTTTATTAAAAATTTGATACAAAATATAATGATACATAATATAATGTCTTTTAGTTTCTAGTGAAAACATTTAATAAACATAAAACGTCATTGTTTGATATTTAAATGCAAATCGACTTTGCACAACTAATAAGTTACATAATATGATGAAATTGAATAACTGCATTAAAATTATATTTGTTGCTGTCCACCTTCTATAATCAATCTAATTTACTTATAAATTTCATCGCAGTTCTCTTAAAGAGAACAAGGCTCCTTTTGCCCAGAAATTGATTGAATCTATATTGTTGAAAACGAGCATAAATCAATTTTTGTATAACAAATACTTTTTCTCTTTCACAAATTCGAAAATCCTTTTCCAGAATTAAAGTATACAAATGAATACATGTTTGTGAGGTGAAGTTTATGCTGAGGACGACCAAAAATTTCGAATTTGATATATTTTTTTACCATTTCTTAGTGTAATATGGCGTCTCGAGCTGTCAAGTCGTGACAACATTTGTTCGATACGAAAGTTTTGCAACCTTACTTAGTACTTACTTAGTAAGCCACAAACACGTAGTTTGCACGAACAAATAAACGTCGACTTCTTAGAATTAGACTTAGGCGCTTTTTCGCGACGAATTTGTTATATGAAAATTGACACAACACAAATGTGCGACTGCGTATCATAGGTGGTTGCGTGAGATATTGATGTGATAGTATATAAAGAGGTCGATATCTTTCGGAGCTTCGCTTTTTTTAAAACGTGTGTTATTTTATATTAATGAGAGAGGTCGTTGTTAGCTTAAAACCTAACTTAAAATTTTTTATTAAAATCTTGCAGCTAATATGTAAATAAGTAAGTTAATATAAGTTAATATATAAATAAGTAAGAAATTTAATTTGAAATTATATTGATCTTTGTTTTTATAAAACAAAGATAAAAATATTAGATGTTACAAGTTTTACGTATATATAT
>NW_017259295.1:468286-512427 GCF_001594045.1 Atta colombica
CTCTCTTTATATGTATTTTAACAATTATTTAATAATATTTCAAGCGTTTGATCGAATTTAAAATCATATTATTCAAATATTTCAATAGATTATTCTAAAAAATTTTCTTGAGCCAAATGTTTAGTTTGATTCATGCTGACAATGCTTATGAATATTATTTTATTCTTCATTTAACATTTGACAAACAACAAAAATGAAATGATGATAATTCTTCAGAAAAGCATAACCGTCCCGAATAATCAAGAATAGTCTATACACGCCACTGTCTACTTGATAGATCAGATTAATGATCGTGTTATGTGGTAACACTTTACTCAACTTTAACGCTCAAAGTCTCGATTCGCAGAGAAGTCCAGGACTTTTTTCTGTCAGATTCTTTTCTTTTACGTAAAAACGCGTCGAATGAGTCAAATTTTATCGAAATCGAAGATGACCTAACCTCAATAGTTGTTAACTTTAATGCTCAATATCTCGTTTCGCAGAGCAGTCTCGGACGTTTTTCTGCTAAATTCTTTCATTTTACGCAAAAACGTGTCGAATGAGCCTAATTTCATCGAAGGAGGTGAGTAAACTCTTCTGGAAAATTACCGAAATGATTTTTAACCCTTAATACACACGTCTGCGTCATTCTGCTTATTTCTTTTTTTTTTTTTGAAATACTAAGAGTCAAATATCAGTCTCGTTTCTATTTCTAAAAAAAGTTTGGTATCTAGAGAAGAAATTTTGTGCATTATCGGCCTTTTTGTGCATATCCTTTAACTGGCATAACTCCTAAGTTCACTTCCGAGTGACAAATCCAAGGTGTGCACAGAGTATACATTTTCTGTAATTAAAAAATTTTGATTTTTTTTTTATTTTCAACTAATTCTCGATTGTATTGCAAGAATATTTCGCAAATTATGGAAAAAAGAATTTAATCTTAAAACAACATATTAGCCCTTAATAAACACAATTTTTGTACCTTTTTTTGTACCTTTGTTCTAAAGATTGTAAGTAATATATATCATGTCTGTAATGTTATAAAGAGCATTTTCCTAATAAATTATAAGTTTTTTAACACAGCAATAATAAAATCCATTGTTTTAAAATGTAAATGCAATATCTTCAATTTATAGCCATTCATGTATATTAAAAAAAAACATCATTTTCAGATTATTCGATAACTAAACTTAATGAACAGCTGACACTTGAACTATTTTTTTTCTTGTAGTTTGGAATGTTAATTTTAAGATACTGAATCATACTTTTCTTTTAAACATTTTTATTCTAAAGTTTCATATTTTTATATCAAACAGTGTACTTTTCTGATTTCATTAACTATATTTAGTTATAATAATTTATTAACAACTTGTTATGAATATATAACTGTACAAATACTTTTTAAAGATGTCAAAATATATGTAAAAATCATTTAATAATTTATATATACTTGTAAAAGTAATAAAAATAGTAAGTAAGTGATAAAAATTAAATTAAGACATGAATGACCGAACGTGTGTATTAAAGGTGCCAAAACTAACAAGTGTACTAAGGTTAAATATCGTGAGCGTGAATCGAATCATGGCCTTTATTTAACAATAGATCTGTTTTAAACATCTTATATCCATTCATTTTTTTTCTTTTTTTCTTTCTTTCTATGTTAAGATGAATAGTGCAATTTAAGAGACAGATCAATTATTACTTTTGCAGAATGTCTACTAAATCAAGAAAGAGCTTGTCATCATGGCAGCAGTGCGAAAAGTGTCAATGTGCTTTGACCCAAAAAGATATTTCTGTGCACGAGGTAAACTGTCCACCTTCCACAGAAAATTGGAACCATCCATTCGTCCTTAATGGAGTTTTGTACAGCACGGTAGAAGTTTTCCAAACACAAGGTATGTAACTATTGATATTTTCATAATAATATAATTTTTATTTAATTTTTATTTATTCTTTTTCAATTTATCATTAATTCACGATATTATGTATCTCATAGAATTGCCCAAACGCATTTCTGAGAAGGACGCTAATGATATGGTATTTGTATCACAGTTCACTTTGCAACTGTGCGAGATCGCAATTGGATCACCAACCGTTATTGCAACGAAAGATGAAGTAGTTGTGAAAACAGCCTGGCCAACTAATGATAAAAGTTTGACAAGTGTCTCTTTAACAAAACACGGTAAGTGTTTATTTTCAATCAATTTCGATTTTAATTTTATAATTTTTATAACAGGTTTAACTGGTGAACTAATAATAATCCTGTTTTTTATTACTTTTAGCCATTGACCTAAATAATTTATCAGGATTAATTAAAATATGTTCCTTAACATCCACTGTCCATATTGCTAAGGAAATTGTAATTAGTCAACAAGGAAAGTGTTTGTCTGATGTAAGTGTGGAATTGGATATTATTCTAAAATATTTTAATGAACACAAAATATTTACTGTGGGTAATAGGATAAGCGTGCCGTATTACGGAAAGAAGTTGGTATATAAAATTGTTCAAATCAAAACAGAGGAAAGCAAGAGAAAGCCAACTGAAATAGTGGATGATCTATCAAAACCTTTCAAAGATATGAATCTAACAGCTACAAAAGTAGACTTCTATAAAGCATTCTACACAACGAAGTGGACAATTCTGGATAAGGATAAAGAAAATGTTGCAAAAAAAAGGCATAAAATTGAAGATATAGGTGGATACGACGCTCTTATATCCGATATAAGAGACGTAGTGGCAATAGGCATTGGCAAGTATAAAAGTATCGAACACTTTAATATCTGTAAAGGGATATTATTGTACGGCCCCTCTGGCGTTGGTAAATCCATGATAGCCAACGCTATAATCTCAGAATGTAACGTTAATACGTTTACCGTATACAGTTCGGACATTTACAGTAAGTCTGTTGGTGAAACGGAGGGTAAGCTCAAAGAAGTGTTCAGCAAAGCGATATCGAGTGCTCCCAGTATAATACTATTTGAAGATGTGGATAGTCTATGTCCTAAGAGAAACAATTCCAGTACAGATCACGAGAAGAGAGTCCTGACTCAATTAGTAACACTTTTTGATGAGCTGCAAAATACTAACAACAATGTGCTCGTAATAGCTACCACTGCAAAGTCAGATCTCGTAGACAGTTCTCTGAGGAGACCTGGAAGATTGGACATGGACTTCGAAATTTATGTACCGACTCCAGACATGCGTAAGGAAATATTGATCAAGTTACTCTCGAAAATTCCCAATACGCTTTCGTGTGAAGATATACAGAATATCTCGTTTGTTACTCATGGTTTCGTTGGCGCGGATCTGTATGGTTTGTGCTCCAGAGCGATAATAAATGCTGTAAAATGCTGTCAAAAGAATAAGGCTACATTCGACAATGAACCAGATGATCCAAATGAATTAAAGGTGACAATGATCGATTTTCATTACGCTCTGACCGTAACAAAGCCTTCAGCGATGAAAGAAGTTTTAGTGGAGGTACCGAATGTGAGATGGTCGGATATCGGTGGGCAAGAAGACTTGAAATTAAAATTAAAGCAGTCTGTCGAATGGCCATTAAAACATCCTGAGGCTTTCGTAAGAATGGGCATTGCGCCTCCTAGAGGCGTTTTAATGTTTGGACCACCGGGATGCTCGAAAACCATGATCGCGAAAGCTCTTGCTACTGAGAGCAAAGTTAACTTTTTGAATATTAAGGTAAGTCGTTCGAAACGTTTATTTATGTTTCTATTGTTACATCGTGCAACTGTTTGCAGGGCCCGGAGCTGTTCTCGAAATGGGTAGGTGAGTCTGAGAAGGCTGTAAGAGAAGTATTCCGAAAGGCGAGACAAGTAGCACCATCCATCATATTTATCGACGAAATAGATGCACTGGGTGGTGAAAGAAGTTCGTCTTCCGGTAGTAGTGGAAGTAACGTGCAGGAACGAGTATTAGCTCAATTACTAACTGAACTTGATGGTGTCACCGCTTTGGGGAGCGTCACACTAGTAGCGGCTACTAATCGACCGGATAAAATTGACAAAGTAATATTTTCTATCTTATATAATTGATAAAAGTATAATTAAATATAATACGATATAAAATCAATTTGAAGAACTAACTACTAACTCAATATCTTTCTATTCTTTTTACGATAGAATAAGAAAGTTCTCTTTATTAACCTTTAGAGCTAGACTTGCCACTATAGTGGCCAGCAGAAAACTCGTCAACTCCTCGACATAAATATTCAATATATACATGAATTTTACATTTAAAAAATTCAAAATTTTAAGGCAAAAATGCCTGTCTTATAAAAGTTAATAAAAAAGTTAATAAAAAAGACAAAATAAATTTAGCACAAAAATATAAAAAAAATAGTGACTTTATATTATGCAGTTATGATCAAAGATACAAAAACAGCTGTAAAACTTAAGATGTATTAAAATAATTTAATTAATCCCTCAATTAAATGTTTCTCTCAATATCAAATTATTTAATATTTTTTTTAAATATTTCTTTTCATCGATAGAGATCATAATTGATAAAGTAATTAATAATTTAATTATTTAATAGTTGTTTTGTATAAGAAAGTGCAACAATAAATATTTCAGGCACTCCTCCGACCTGGACGATTAGATCGTATCATATACGTGGGATTGCCAGACGAGAAGACCAGACGAGAAATATTCAAGATAAAATTGCGACATATGAACATCGCAAAGGAAGAAGTCAATATTGTGGAATTGGTCAGTCGAACAAAAGATTACACCGGCGCGGAAATTCAAGCGTTATGTCATGAAGCTGCTATGAAGGCATTGGAGGAGGATATTAACGCTACTCTCGTCACCAAAGAACATTTCGACGCCGCATTTGGAGCCATTACTCCTAGAACGCCCGATTCCCTTATCAAGATTTACAAGGATTATATGAATAAAGTTTTATGAGAATTATACAAGAACTTATATTTTTATTACGAAAAAAGATCGTCCTAAAATTTATTAGATTTAAGTTTTTTTCTCATGATCCTCCGATTTTTAGAAGGAAAAAAGTGAGGAGGAAGAAGTTTTGGATACAAATTTATAGATTCAACCAGTTACATGAATTTTTATTTATTTTTATTATAGATTGATTTATAGATTTTATATAATAATTACAAAAAGTGCAAGAAATGAACAGAATGTCGTTTTTCATCTGCTCTTACTCTACAATTTTGATTATCTATGTATGCATAATCTTGGGCCTTAATATCCTCTTCAAATTCATTTAATGTATTTATTTATTCGCTAAAAATTAATATGCATATATAACATGTACAAATACATCTTGATAAGCTGTAAAAAATATCAACTAAGGCCAACAAGAAATACAGGAATGATGGCGCGTGACACAAATTATATGTCTCAAATGTGTATTCAAAACATCATATAATTTATTCAAATTTATTCCTTCGATGACGTGGACTTAATATGATTCATTACTAAAACTGTCTAATAACGGTGACGATAATGATTAATAATAATAATAGAAAAGTTTATTTCGAACGTAACAAATAAACAGTGAAATATATGTCAAGGGCGGACTCTTCCAATTCTCCCGCCACGCGATTAACCGGATAGCCCGTTGCTTTCGCCGGAACGTTTCGGTATGGTTTATCTGATAATCGAAATAAAATTGCCTGTTGAGTTTCGCGCAGAGAGATCGCGTTAATTATTAATCAGCTCAGGTACGTATATGTATGTACACGTTGCATGTCTCTATTATAAACCACTATAAACCTACTATTTGCGTCATCTCTCTCGCGCTTTTTCTCCTTCTCTGTCTCCAGATGTTTGTCGATCGAATATTTGTGAGTGTTTCGCTGTTTGCAACCGTTATCGCATCCCACGTTACACATTGACGGAACTGAGAGAATTATGTGCGTAACGAGGAGGCTGCTCGCTCGTCGGTAAAAAGCAGGAATATATTACTGGACAGGATCCAACGACGACGTTCCTTGGATTTCTTAAAATCATCGATTTGTGCCATGAAACGTCGTTCCTCGACCCCGAAGAAGGAGAACAGCGTTCATTTCGTAGTTCCGTGTTGACAAATTTCTCTTCGAACAAGATAACCTCGCAAAGGACGGATTTTGCCGCAACTTTCTATCCCGTGTACGCTACACTCACTTCATTTCTACCTCTCTGATCGTTAATTGCTTCTGCTAATTAACGATTGTCGCGAAACGTCATCATGAGATATGTAAAGATTTATTGCTTCGTTGCATCAGCATTTAGTTTTGGTACTGTCATAGTGTAGTCTCAGAAAATTGATTACAAGGTTGCAAGGGAAACAGACAATTTTATAAATAATATTGTAATCTTTTATATAAATATCTTACATAAATAATATATGGATAAATATATCAATTAAATCAATAAAATCTATTTAAATCAATAAATTTATTCACAGTTTTTCAGTACATTAACATCTTTCTAGGATGCCAGATTGAGCATCAAATTGCTTATCAATTTAATTTGTGATATTACTATAGTAGTTTGCATTTATAAGATTGAAAAATCATTTCAGCGCATATTAAATAATTACATATTTAGCATATAAATTCACATAAAAATTATTTAAAAGTATCTAAAATCCAGCTTCGACTGTAATAGGCATTAAATTTATTTAATCAGTCTTAATAAATAGTAATTTATTGTTGTATTATCTATTTAATCTTTTGACATCTCTTATAGATCATACTGTAAAAAACGATTTTTTCACATATACTGATAAATGAATTCATAATATTTCTTTAGGAAAAAATTATTTGTATTAAGCAAGTTAAATGTATAGCATTTTTACAAAAGATTTGTTAAAGACAATTGCTTTATAAACAGCTTTATACAGTTGATATCGTATTAGTTCAATGTTTAAAAAAATCAAATTTTAAGTATAATATTGACTAGCAATAATATAATATGATTTTATAAATATTTTCATTTTAATAGATCCTCAAGTAAGATGTCATTGATCGAAGGAGTGGGCGATGAAGTCACGGATTTCTTTATCGTCATGACCATACTATTGGTAGGATGGCTTGCTTGGTGCTCGACAAGTATAGCGGATCAGCCACTGATACGTACAGTACTTATCCTGCGGGACCGAGCGCCTACACGTATCACTTCAATAAGAGCTAATCATCAGAACACAAGTAATCTTAGTGTCCAAGATGTTAATCGGCCTCACAGGTCAGAAACAGCAGAAGAAGAAACATTAGAAACGACATCAAATAATAGCGATAGTATACAAGAAAATTGTCCAAGTGCAGCTGTAGTAGGTAAATATTTCTTTTTCTCTTTTTTGCGTAAGATATTACTTAAACTTTTAAGTATTATTCAAATCTTTTTTTTGTATCATTAGATACGAGCGAATTATCTCAAGATGTCTCGAGACCAACAGAATCTACAATGGCAGAAGAAGTACTTATTGAAGCCATGGATTCGTTCAGCAATGCTGATCGATCACTGTTACAAAGAACAGTCAAGGCAGATAATGCTGACTCGGCATTGGACCAAACTACTAGTAGTTCATCAGAATGTATGTCAGAGGGGTCAACCTTAAGTGATAGCAGCAATGATATCACTATAAAACTCAAGTTTATAAATGACGATCAAAAAATAGTTACGGGCAGTCTTAAAGAAATGCTGGGTGATTTTAAAAGGTATTTCTAGTTTACATACATTTCTATTGTGTCAGCAAAGTTATAACAGTTTTTATTCTCACAAAAGATAATCCAAGTATTTAATAACATTGTTTCTTATTTCATGTTTATTATTTACTTGTCTTTAGGTCTATTTTTTTAATAGTTGAACTAGTATACATATTTAAAGTGAAATAGATAAATTTTTAACATGTGATAAAAGCGAAAAGGAAAGTTTTAGTGTAGTTCAATGCAGCAAAATAAAATAAATATTTTTCACTTCGCAGGAGGCACTTTCAAATAGAATTGGAAGCACGTAAAGCGATACGATTAGTATTCAACGGCCGCGTATTACAACCTGACACTCAGACTCTCGAACAGTGCGGCTTGTTTAACGATTGCGTGGTTCACTGTTGGGTGCATCAACCGCGACCAGCTACCGTACCATCGTCTACGTTAGATAATTCATCGTCCATTTATTTCAATTCCCAGCCGTTCTCAGATCTGCCCACCGATGCAGGGATAAGTTCGGTACACAACGACTGGGACTTGAGCCGACTCCTTGTAAGCCTTCTGACGATCATCTTAGGTCTCGCGTGGTATTCGCGGTATCATTACGCTCAACTTTTCACCGCGACAACCACGCTCGCGCTCTACGCGCTTACAGCAATCTTCACGGTATCTCTGTTTAGTAATTTCTTTTCTGATCAAGATAACATTCGGAACGTGGAATGATATGATGACGATGATGACGACGATTACTACGATCCCTTCTAATACGATTATTTCTAAGTTCTAATTTTAATAAAAAAAAGCACCTTAAATACAAATCGATATAATATACATTGTAACACGTACCACGTATACTATGGATTTAACGGAATCAATCAATCGGTAATCTTCGTCGTCGAGTATTTGCTTTTAACGTAATTTAACGTTAATTAACATTCTCGAGATCAGATTTATCGTTGATAATAACGAGCTCATTATAGTTTTGTGATTTTCATCTTGGTGTTACTCTCGAAGATGTAAAACACCGATTGCGATATTTCTATTGATATACGTTTCTCTAAACTATAATTCAATTCGTTACATACAAGAGGTGCGTTAAGTTATCGCTTAAATTCTAGTGTAGCATTTCTTACAGATTTCAAAAGAAATTTTTTTTATGGTACATGATAGTAGATGACCTATCTATCACTTCATAATATATTTAAAATATATATACGTTATAGATTATATGTCTATATAAAGTATATAATAAGTTGTTCTCCGTTAAATTTAAAATAATTAAATGAAATAATAAGAGTCCAAAATAATCACGCTCGAATGTTATGTTGCAATAATACATAATTCTGAAATAATAAAGTTACTATTTTTTCTCTTTCATGAACTTTCGTTTTGTTTTGAAGAATGTGACATGATGACATTGCTACGTTTCTCAGAAAAAATAATCTCGTGACTTTTAAAATTGACTTCAACGTTTAAAAATTATTACTCTTCGACAGTCATTCAAGCGTAATTATTATTATCTTTATTTGTTTTACTTCTCGTTTTTTTTAAATTTCACGTGAAAGATCATATATAAATATTTTTCGTAAGAAATATCGCTTTATGGTGTTTACGTTATAAAGTAATTAGGAAATACTCTGTACGATAAATAAGTTTCTGTGAAACACACTTTTCTTCGCAATATATATATAATTCTGAAAGGATATCACTTTCTATTCAGTAAAGAAATAAAATTAATTAATGGTTTATTTCTCTAATTTTTATTATAACTAACTTTAAATTATAAAATGAGAGAATTATATAGAAATATATTTTCTACAGGTAATTACTTAGTAATTATTACTTTCTTCGATTTTTTAGTACTATTGTATTGTTGATGCTGTGTGATTTGTGAACGTTTTGATCCGCCGAATTTAATATAGAATTATTTCACGTATTTTTAACGCGTTGATTGTCACGTCATTCAGAATTACATGAAATTAATCAATTTCATAAAAAATTCCCAAGAAGCCAAACATGTTTTCTTTTTGTAATTTATTTTTTATTATTAACATCATTCGACGAGGCTTCTTTATTATTTATATTTGAATGTTTGACGCTTTGAAAAAAATGGGGAACGCTAATCATGTATTAATAAATTCATACCTCATGATGATCAACATGTTAAGTATTACGGAAATATGCTAATAATGTGTGAATTTCAGTTACCATTAGCATAAACAGAGAATTAATTTGAATGAATTTTGTACTAATAAAGGAGAAAGAAAAATTACCCGTCATATCTCTAAGCATAGAGCAATCTGGAAGTCGTCTATTTATATTATACTTATTTGTACATGAGGCATAATGCATAGAATATCAATAAAATCAATCTTTTCTAAAAAAAAAAAGCAAAATCACTAGACATTCACGTCGGATAAATTCTAGGATGTGCATAAAAATATAAGTTTTATCGAAAATGCTTATGGCATAACAAAAGAATGAGCGTGATAGAGATATATATTATGGTCTCTAACTAGCGTACTATAATTTGTTAAAATTAAATTAATAATTATATTTACACATATATGTATATATATATACACAATTGTTTTAAATAATGCCAATAAATGTTTATTTATTTGATACTTATTTATCATACAATATAATTGTCCTTGTTTCTTAGTGATAAATATATGTATAAAATTTTGCATATTCTCTGTCAAGATAAATCTATATTGATTATCAAATTACCTATTATTTCTTTTTATACAATAATCGTAAATCATTTTTTATATTGTTCAACAATACATAAAATATAAATACGATAAAAAATGTGGAAAAAAACTCGAGATTAAAAATACAATTAATTCTTTTTATTCTTTAATGTACAAAATAGCAGAAACTTTCGTGAAAAATATTATATTTATTTAAAATCACGTAATAAGACACCCTGGCGTATTAATAGTTTATGCATTAAATAAATATACTATTAAATTATTCCTAATATGTCTCATAGTAAATATTTTCATTGACAAAAAAAAAGAATTAATTAATAATTAACTACATCTTTCATTTGATCTCAACAAACACGATGTCATCTTTTCAGAAAATTATAAATAACAAAATTACAAGATATAACAATGCTATTTATTAGTTCTTTCAATCTTATATTGAAAAAATCGCAAGTCCAAATCGCTTTTCATACAATTGAAAAAATATATTTAAAATTTCTATCATTTGTTTGTTGATCTCACTACTTCTAACCATTGTTTATTGAACATGTTTTTCTCCACTGGCGTATCATCCAGTGTTCTGGTAATTTTCTCGGCATGAAGATACATATCATACGAACAGTTATATATACCAAATACCAAATCAATTTCCTGTTTCAAACGTTTGTATGTGAGAGGTCCAAGTTGCGAATTATACAAGTAAATCTTATCCTTCGAGGACGCGCCGTATCGTGGTTGCATATTCGAAAGTATTACGTTGACGTAACTCGCAGAAGGTTGCGATTTCGATGATGTCGTGCTGCCTTCCTGTGTTGACGTATGATTGGCCGATGTTCTGACCAACACGAGCCTCATATCCATGTCTTTGATCTTTTGCATCTCCTCAATAATGACATCGCTATTGCATGGCAACTCGATCATGTCTCTCTGCGGAGTCTTGGTCACGTTCTCGATAAATTCCTTATGACTGATGATGATCTTCGCCAAGTTGCTGTTCGCGTCTTTGATTTCATAATATGCGATGGCTTCGTCGGAGGGCACGAGTCGTGCTTTCTTCCGTAACTTCTGCACTCGATTGATCACCTCACGTGCTATTCCCTCGTTGTGCATCGCCTCGTCAGCAGTAATGTCCACAAGGATCAGTATGCTTCCCTCGCTGTGAGTCTCGTATTGCTTCGACAGTTGCTCGGCGGCCGGACCGGTGAAGCTGAACATCAGACGCAGGTCTTGCTCCTCGAGCTTGTGGCCCTGCACGATAATTTCCTTCGTGGAAACAAACTTCTGCAGCTGTTCGTCGGACAGCTCTTTAATGGCTTGAATTATCTGTTTGAATTCGCCCTTCAAACGAGCACCAAGTGTCTTATGATCTGGTTCTGCTCTCAAGGTCACACCATATTTCTCCTTGTCAGTAGTAACAATTAATTTCTTGATGTTGAGTTCTTCGAGTATGTATGACTTTAATGAGACAATGTCTCTTAGTACTTTGTCATCTCGATGGATCACCACGATTTCCGGCAAGGGATATTTTGTGGGAATGACCTTTCTATCGCGTACAATACGACCCAGTTGAATGACTGACTGCATGTGCGATATAGCTTTCTCAATGTCTTTGTTAATCACATGATGTTGCGGATGTGGTATCAATTTCCAATGCACACTTTTGTCAAAATTTTCAAAATATTCTCTAAGTTCTTTAACGTTCTTTACGTTCCACTCATTTATCTTCTTCATGTATTCTTTACGCTTCAACTTGAAAGTCTTCTCTTCATCCATAGGCTCAGGATGAGACTCACAATCAGACTGATTACTCGGTTGATACTTGAATGTCTTTGTAAAATTCTCAATATACGTGCGACAATTCTCAAAATTCTTAGGCAAATCATTCGACGTTACGACAACCCATTGGTCTAATCGCATAAACATGAATTCCGTCAAGAATGGCGTGAATGGCGCATAGTTCTGCACCATCGTGTGAATTGCTAGAAATAGAGTCGTCAATGCATTATCGCAATCCTCCAGACCATCTTCACCTTTGATACGTTTTCTATTCATTCTCACATACCAGTTTGTGAGATTGTCAATGTACTTTATTAAATAGGGCACCACAGTGTACAGTCTATACTCTTCCATCTCTTTCTTCACAAAGATCAACAGCGATTGAGTGATCGACATAATCCATCTATCCATTATATTGTTGGAATAGGATTCTTGACCTTCAGTGATTACAAACCTGATCCCAGACTCCTGGTACTGGTCAATGTTCTGCATTAAGAAACGGAACGCGTTATACCATGGCAAGAAGACATCCTTGATGATGTCCCGAACACCCTCTTCCTTAAATTTAAGGTTCTCGGCTCTCACGACTGGCGAATTGATCAAATAAAGACGCAGAGCGTCCGCCCCGTATTTGTTGATCACTTCCATAGGGTCGGGATAATTTTTCTTACGCTTCGACATCTTTTGGCCGTCGGACGCGAGTACTAGACCATTGGCCACGAGGTTTTTATACGGCGCTTTGCCAAACAGTGCGGTGGATATCACCAGAAGCGTGTAAAACCAGCCACGCGTCTGATCGATACCCTCAGCGACGAAATCTGCTGGGAAGATCTCATCGAATTCCTTGCGATCTTGATTGAATGGAAAATGGACCTGCGCGTATGGCATGGAACCGGACTCGAACCAGCAGTCGAAGACTTCAGATATACGACGCAACGGCGGCTGTCCCGCACGTTTCGACGGTATTGTCAGATGATCAATGTTCTCGCGATGGATGTCCTCCACTTTTGCGCCTGTCAATCTTTCTAGTTCCTCCATGCTGCCCACGCACACGATCTCCTCCCTGTCTTCAGAGATCCAAAGCGGTATTGGATTGCCCCAGTAACGATTCCTGCTGATGGCCCAGTCGCGCGCATCACGCAGCCAGTTGCCGAATCGTTTCTCCTTCACGAAATCCGGCACCCAGTAGGTCTTACTATTTGCCACCAGCAATTTGTCCTTGATTGCTTCCACCTTGAGGAACCAAGAGGGCACAGCTTTGTAAATAAGCGGCGTGTCCGTTCTCCAGCAAAACGGATAGCTATGCTTTATCGTGCTATTGACAATCAGCTTCTTCTTAAGCTGCAAATACTTTATTATTTCTTTGTCCGCGTCTTTGACATACTTGCCGAGAAAGTCGTGAACCGGCTCTGTGAAACAACCGCAACTATCCACGGGGCATATAATCTCTTGATCCTTGCATATGACGCCAGCCTCTAGGCAACATCGGAAATCATCCTCTCCGAAATATGGGGCTTGATGGACGATGCCAGTTCCGGTTTCTGCTGTGACGTAAGTGTCATTCAGGACTCTGAAAGCACCTTTCTCTTTATGATGCAAAAAATATGGAAACAATGGTTCATATGCCTTTCCTTTCAGGTCTGTGCCCTTTATCCTGTCTATTATGGTATAAGAACCCTTAAGGATTTGCAATTGAGCCTCCAATATGATATAAATGTCACTAGTCTTCTCATTTTTTACCTTCACATATTCAAAAGTAGGATTGACACATAATGCCAAATTACTAGGTAGTGTCCAAGGAGTGGTGGTCCAGGCCAATAGAGACACCCCTGGCTCATCCAGTAGAGGAAAGACTACGACGACCGATGGATCCATTATATCCTTGTAATTCTGACCTGCCTCAAAGTTGGACAGTGGCGTGTTACAGGCAGTAGAATAAGGCATTACTTTAATACCTTCATATATAAGGCCTTTGTGATATAGCTGCTTGAACACCCACCAGATGGACTCCATATACCATGGATACATGGTTTTGTAGTCATTTTCAAAGTCAATCCACCGTCCCATCCGGCCAACAATGTCCTGCCATTCCTTGGAATATTTCATCACGATTTTACGACACTCTTCGTTGTACGCTTTGATACCTATCTTGGCGACATCATCAGGTCCTTTGATACCCAGTTTCTTGTCAATCTCATTCTCCACAGGAAGACCGTGGCAGTCCCAGCCAAATCGACGCTCCACATGATAGCCGCTTTGATATGCGTACCTCGTCACAATGTCCTTTATAGTACCAGCGAGGATATGACCATAATGTGGAAGGCCGGTAGCGAAAGGTGGCCCGTCATAGAACGAATACTTTGGCCATTCTTCCCTAGTAGATATATCCATGCATTCATGATATACATAGTGAGCCGTCCATAGTTTTAACATGTTCTCTTCCTGCTCGGCGAAATTGATGGTCTCCGGAATACTCAACTTTGTGGAACATAGCAACCCTTCCCTATTCATAAAAGAATAATTTCTGACGACACGAGTCATCTTTGACACAACGTTCCGTACCGGCTGAAGGAATCGTGGCTCATACGAGGTGCTGACGCAACTCGACACAATCTTGTCGCTAACCTAACAATTATTATTATTATTATTATTTATTGGCCTGCCTCCACAAGAGATAAGGAGGCAATATGGTCAAATTATGTTACAAAAGTTTGTCAAATAATTTTTTAAATATACTTAATTAAACCTTGTCTTTAAACAGGGGAATCAAGCTAATGATTACGTTCAGCACAGTTTCAGTTCAGCGGACTCGACATCGAGCGAGTGCTCGCTGCTATTGATATATTCTTCTAGATCTAAAATTCTGATTGGATGATCTAAAAGAATATACTAATAACAGTGAACTCTCACTTCCTGTTGAGTCCATTGAATACGTCCTGATGTAGGCACCAACTTCCTAGGAATTTATGTGCGCACGCGTAAACGTGTGATTGGAGATTCCGTATACACTAGGTCCGTATACACTGTTCGCATTGCATGAAATCCCCAAATATTTTTGCACTTAAAATGAGATAAATATATATTTGGCTTTGAAAAGAGAGAAAGCGAAAATGCGATTTTAAAAAGTGCGAGCAACGTGAACAGACCTACGAATTAGCTATCAGAAAGAAAAATCTTCGGACAATGGAAAGTCTCTATCCAGAGACCAATCAGCACACTTGAAATACTTGTCTACTTAGTATACTTTAATAAATTGAGAACATGTGCCAAAATTAATCTCAAGAACATATGCTCATATTCGTAATCAGGCTTTATATTTAAGGCTTCCTTAAATTTATCTTCAGATAAATACTTCAGATACTCTACGAATTATTTCATTGGCTGCTGGGTATCTAAAGATAAATTTAAGGAAGCCTTAAGTACAAGGTCTGACTATGAATATGGACAATAATCTTGCGTCTGGGAAAGATGCAAAAACATAATGATAAAGATATTAATATGAGTTTTACTTTAATTTACATAATTATTAGAAAACCTGTGTATTTCAAAGAATGCATTTCCAAAAATCCATACAAGATAGTAGGAAAATTATGATGGGAATTTGATGGGAAATTATGATGGGAATTGAAGGGGAAAAATAATTTTTCCCCTTTAGACATTTTTTTCAGTATTCTAAATATTAGAATTATTTTTTTTTAATGTTATTGTATTAACATGATTTATAGTTTTCATATATACTTACAATTAAACATAAAATATAAAAATAATCATACAATATTTGGAATTATAAAGCAATCTTTTCACTCTTGATCTTCACTGATTTAAATACTGAATAGAATAGAATTTATTACACTTCAGTGTATTTACAGCCAAGAAGGAGCTGATTTAAATACTGTAATATATTAATGTAACATGGCAGTCGTATTCTAATAATTAAGTAACAAATGCCAATCTTAGAGAAAGATAAGTAATACTTTAAAAAGAGCGAGAGATTTATACCCATTTCAACCAATGCAAATTAATTTTAATCTTAGTTCAACTCTTAGTTTCACTCTTCATTTTTTTCTAATTCTTAAAACTAGAAAAAAATGAAGAATAAGTTGAATCAAGATTAAAGTTAATCTACTTTGGTGGAATAAATGGTTGATATACGTAGTATCAAAAAATGATAGTAGTAAAAAATTTTATATATCTAATTCTTAAATACGAACTATTAATTTCTTTGGACTATAGGAATGTTTCGCTCATTCGTTCAACTATAAAATTCGTTCAAAATCTTACAGAAATTATGTGAAAACTACATATGCATATGTATAACATAGAAAATAAAGATATTTACAATATTTTATCATTTTAAACAGATATATATCATAAATATATATCATCTGATATAGTTTGACTAGATATCGAAATATGTAATGCAAATTCACGATTGATGCATGACATGCTGTACCCTTTGTTGACGCTGACCGCCAACATATATCACTTGTCTCGGTTCGTCCGGATGAATGAGCTCGTCCGTGTGTTTCCACTGCCATTTTTTTTCGCTCTCTTTCACGCGTCTATGATCGATATAACTGATGACGCAACTCGCCGGTATCCATATAACGGCAGTGATGATTATCACAGCACCCACTATATTATCTTTCAGAAAGCGCATAACTTTGTTGATGTTTATATCCTCAATGATGTCCCAGAATCGCTCCACTACGTCTTGAATTGTTTTCTCACAAACACCCTAAAAAGATATATGTTTATAATATATTAGACAACAGAAATTACTTTTATCAAATTAATTACTATGATATATCTTACCTTGTTGCAAAAACCTTGAATGCACGGTGTCCCATCGGGTAAAATGTCTTGCTGGTCTATTGGGAAGCATGTCTCGTTCAAATTCATTCTACAGCATCTCTTACACGCATCAGCAACTATTAATAATTATATAATAGTTTATATAATAATTATATCTTTCAGTACAAAATTAATTGTATAATGTAAGATTTCAATTCTAAAAACATTTATACTCGTATTCATAGACAGGCTTTATATTTAAGGCTTCCTTAAATTTAATAAAATCTTTAGATACTCTACGAATTATTTCATTGGCTGCTGAGCATCTAAAGATAAATTTAAAAAAGCCTTAAGTACAAGGTCTGTGAATACGGGCATTAGTCTTTTGACTTTTTCTCAGTAATCATAAAAATATTTTTATAGAATAATAATATACAATTAATTTTGAAAACCAGAATAAAGTACAATACAAGATTAAAAATTTTAAAAATAGCAATTGGTTTTTCATTAATTGCACAATTAATAAGCATTTTCGCAAATCAACAGCAAAATTGTAGAAATGAGTTATAAAAGAATTGCTTCTCTTTCTGATATGAAAAAATGATAAATTAACATAATGAAATATTTCTACTTATATTTGTACGTTCAGTATTTAAAATAAAATACGTACTAGTGTCGCACATGCAGCTTTGTAAATTTTGAGTTTCGCAGTATGGTACGCATTTGCCTAGACGACATTGACCACGTTCGAGACAATCAGTGCCGTCTTTCATGGGTGGAGATCTCGGGCATTCGCTAGACGCACCAGTGCAGCGCGATTCCTGTTCACAAGTAGCATATTGCGCATCGCGGCATTTTACGCCCGCAGGCATATACGCGCAACCCTGACAGCAAGGAGAATTTTTGTCACTGTTGGAAGAAATAAAACGAGTGCCATTAAATAATGTTGAATATATAACCTAAGGATTTTTGTAAAAAGTGAAAGAAAAAATAGATACGTAAAAAATAGATATGATTCTAGATGGCTTACCTGCAAACTGCTCCTTGATTACTACGAAGTTTACAGTTTTTGTCGCAACATGAGTCATTGTCTTCTGTTCCCAAGAGACCTGCGTCGCATTCCTCGTCGCCCTCGACTCTCAAATTACCGCAGAATGATTCTTCCGGCTCTGAGAAACAGCGTCCAGATTTAGCTTGCAAGACCTTTCTGATGGATCGCAAGCTACATGGAGAAAATCTCTAGGAAAAAAAACGTAAATCTATAAAAAAAAGAGCAAAAAATAAATTCAAATATAAACACATAGTAAGATAAAATATTGATTCCTTATTTAAAAAATAATTAAAATAATGATTCATGATAGAAATTACAATACGAATCAAGCATATACTCCACCTTGTTATTTACATCATAGCCACTAACACTGTAAGTGTACATTAAGTAAGATCCACCTTGACTTGCACTTGGACTGCATTCCTATACACAATAATATCATTAAAACTAATTCTAGCTTTGAGAAT
Organism: Atta colombica; assembly: GCF_001594045.1. Lineage (NCBI taxonomy): Eukaryota > Metazoa > Arthropoda > Insecta > Hymenoptera > Formicidae > Atta > Atta colombica. The sequence goes on from NW_017259295.1 coordinate 486,741, forward strand.
TATGAAAAAAGAAAAGTTTGTGAAATAAAGATATTGATATAAAAACACATTTTAAAAAACTTAATATATATATATATCAGATTTTGTGTTTTTAACAAAAATTTCCTTTGCGATTCATGATTTTTTTTTTCTTTACTGTTTGAAATCTTAGGTTTATTATATGAATTATTTAATAATTTCATCTCTCAAATATCAGAAATAACTTGCAATATATAGATATTTGAACTATATAACTTACTGAGATATCTGGATCATGTTCGGAACCCCAGTTATGACCGAATTCATGTGCTGTAACCAAATCGGCTTCTCTTGTAATCACTCTCTGTCCATAATGATTTCTGCTGGAGCTCAGTCCCGAATTCAGATATAATGTATATCCGTTTTTGAAATATTCTATAGAATATCAATTTTTTATTCAATTATGAGATCCAATATCATATAAACATCACTACATATTTTATATTTTATATAATGTTAGAGTGACGTAACACAAAGAATACAAAATGTTTTTAATGTACCTGGTGTGCAGATACCGCCCACCGAATTTCTACGAGGAGACCCTACATAGGCTAATCCGAGGATACCACCTTCGAATTTGAGATCAGTAAACAAGTGAGCCAAGCAGAAATCTTTATGGCTATATTCTCGACTGAACACCTGTATTAATACAATAATATCATGAGAAATGACAATTAATTTCAATGTTGTTAAATGAACAATGTTAATTACAACAATGTTATAATTAAATTATATTAAAAAATTGATTGATAATTAAAGCAATTAATTTAAAAAATACTATTTCTTCAAGCTACATGTAATAACCTCGAGCAATGTACGAACGTCCCATTTCTCGCGAACCATATTGTAATGTGTTTCACCACCTCTCACTCGTGTCGGCTCACTGTGAACGACGATCTTTTTAATAACAAAACCCATTCCTTTGAAACCATCTTCCTCTTGATGCTCTTGCCATAAAGTGTCATTGTAAATCTTATGTACTCTATCAATCAAACTTATCTGTGGAATAAGTTAATAATGATTATAAATAAATAGATTATAATTGCATACCGTTACGCTTACCAGATAATTAATTGTAGTTTTTGTACTGCTGGCACCCATTTCTTGGTAAAACCGATAATCGGCGACTAGTAGCAATGGGCATCTTGTTTTTGTCGGTGTATATTCGTAAGTCTCTGTTTGCCTTTTTACTCTGTTACTGATATTATCGGTTTCTGTATCATCCTCCTCAGAATTGTCATTTAAAGTATAATCTGTGATTAAAAATAATATCACAATGTTGGGAATAATAGAAAGGGCAAAATATGTTATTTTAAAATTGTATATTATCTATTTATAAATATCTATTTATAAATATCTATTTATAAATAGAGTCATACTTATAAAAATTGTATATTATCTCATTTATAAATAGAGTCATACTTATATCTTCTTTAACGTAACCGCAGGTCTTTGGAGTTCCATGTGTATGACCTTCTCCATCTTGATAATGCTCCCAACTGAGTTTGACATCGGAAGATTTATAAATAATCATCGTTTGATTATCTAAATGAGAAAGATGCCTCCAGGATGGCTAAACATAAATTCACTTCTTGATTATAGATAACAAATAATCTGTTCAGATAATCAAGTGATAAGAATATGATAGTAAATTATGTAATTCAAAAATTATGTAATTTATAATTATCTAGTAAAATGCAATTGTCTCAAACATTTTAAAATTAATTTTTTAAGCTTTAATTAATTCGTTCCTTCTCATTGTTTACTCGGATAATTTGCAATCATATCATAAACTTTTAGCTATTATTTGGCTTGGCAGGTATACTCACTTCAATATGAAAGGTTTCATCCAAGATTGTTATACTACCTGTCATGATACCATCATCAATATGCATCTGAGCATGAGACTCAATTTCTCCAAACACTCGGCCATGATAAAAATTATCATGATCTACGAAATAATACTATGAAATATGCTTATTTGTTGCTTTACTAAATTATATCATACCTAAATGTATAGTTTTCTCCTTTCCATCAGCATTGACCTCATATGCCTTGAAGTTGGAATGTATAACTTCTCTTCTAGGTGTTAAAATTAATCGAAAATGGCTGTAGTTGAAAGAGATTAAAAGAACGTCAATAAAATGAAGAGAATATCTCTTATAATATATAATAATATATAATATATTAAATAATTAAATATCTTACCGCCCATGTGAATAAAATTCTAATTCACTTATTTTGTTATATGGATGATAACTATGGTGAATACCTCGTTTTAAAATTCTATGTTGAAAGTGAGTACTATGAATTGTTTCATAATATTTCAAGCTTCTGTGAAGTCCACCTATTAATAATGTTTTAATAATATTAGATAAAAGAACAACTGATATAATTACACAAATCGATTTGGAATAATAACAAAGCCAATTTTCTCAATAAAGTCACAATTTCGTAAAATTATTTTAGTAAGATATTAAAACAGATTATTTTTTAATCATAAATAAGTAAACATTAAATATCTTATCAAGATTAATTTAAAAAATTTGTTAAATTTTTTAATATAATTACAGAAGAAAATAAGATTTTGAAGAAAAACTAAAGTATTTAGTTCTGCCTATTTAAACTGAAAGTATCCTTTTCAATGGAGATAGAAAAGATATTTCGATGCATATAGATTTTTTCCTCAATTTTAAATGAGGGATTTCAATTTTTTCGTGTTGATCGCAAATCAACTTGTGGGGTGCTAGTTTAAAAAATGACAATATAATTGGGATAAGTTTAACTTACAAATACTTTGAAGAGTAAGAAAAGCGCAGTAGATAAATAAAACGTTTCGTTTTTCCATTGTCAGTGGAAGGAATTAACAATGGAATGTAAATAGAAAAGCACAATTTTCCCTTGTTTTTTTTTCAATGTTTACAATCTTATTAACAATAATCCACGACGTCGTGTCACAATTTTGTGAGCACTTTGGACACAATTTACAATTTATGGCATAATAACGTGGATGAGAAGCGCAAAATTGTATTATGACAAATCATCAAAGTATCGTTTCTTTATTTATATTTGTCATGATGACAACGGATGACAATCAACACGGAACATAGGTTATGTTCTGACAGTCATAACTCCGATTTTCCACCATGACTCCGATCTTCGATAGAAAGTCGAGTGAGAGAACAAAACGATCCTCATTCGAGTTTTTCGATTTCCAAAACCACCGTTGAAATACTTAAGTTCTTAAATTTGAATAATTGAGTAAGAAATTAATAATATAATATTAATTTTATGATTTATTAGTTTTATAGACATGCATATACGTATAAAACTCAATAATATTCGATTTTTATTTAAAAGTGTGATTTTAATAATATTGTCCGAGTTTGAGTATCAATTAATATTTAAATAATACACATTATTAAATTCATGATTTTTATTATATAAATGCTTTATAAATAAATATGTAAATAAATAAGTAAATATGTTTATAAATAAGTATACTTATAATGTATAATATATATTATATATTGCTGCAAAATTATAATTTTTTTTCTACAGTTATCATTTCTATTGATAATCAAACTCGGACATTAAAATCGCAGCTTTCAATAAAAATCGAGTTATTGAGTTATTTTAAATATATATACATATCTACGAAACATCAGGATACTAATAAATCATAAAAAAATTAATATTATATTATTAGTTTCTTATTCTTAATTATTTAAATTTTTACAACCACACGGACTTTTATTTTAAATTTTTCATGAAAAAAAGCTAGGATGACCGATCTCAGGTTTATCATTGTCACGACTGTCCATACAAAAGTTTAGCGCGAAAATCGAAACGCATGCGCAAACAATGCACTGCGCAGCTCAGCTCGGCGCAACCGTTGATGCAAAAGTTTTATCAGAAATGATCAGAAATAGAGATATTCGTGCGTTGCATCACATTACATTCAATTTTCTTGGCTGTTTCCCGCGCATTTGTTGACGCATCCTGGACGTAAACTTATGTAAAAAATACTGATTTCGAATATTTTTGAAAAATATTAGTGCACATCATTCGCACGCCGAAAATTGTATTGTTATCAGTAACCGAAAATCTTCGATGTGCTCAGTAAAATTGCTTTGCCGAATTCACCGGTTTATTTAGGTTAGTTGTACGAAAAATACTTTTTCTAATTTCTTCTTAAACATTTATGCGACTAACTGTCACAACAAATTCGGTCATTTACAATAAGTATTTATATTAAAAACGAAGTTTACTTTAAGATCCGCTATACATGAAATTAGCAAAGATATATATAAAAGCATATTAATGTTTTAAACAATTAAATACTCAATAATGATATCAATACATTATTCAAAGGAATGTATATATTATTTTATTGTTAAAATTGATTGTGCTATTGCATTTACTTTTTATAAAGCTACTACCTTTTTAAATCTTAGTACATAGGGTTAAGTTATTTGTTTTCTATGTATTTCTTTTCTTTGAAATACTGAGAAGACATTATAACATTTATTTACAATTTCTTCAACACACAATCTTAAAAATATTTTCTAAACACTTTAAAACACTTGTGAAAATTATTTAATAATTTTTGTGAAGGTGATGAAAATTAATGACCCATTATATGTAAAAGATAGTGTTCCTATATATATTATCCTATAATAATTATAGAAACACACTAATAAAAAACTGGAAAATCATTGTATTAAGGATTAAATGTACTAATTCAATGTAATGCAAATGACTGAATTTATCAATGTTTATTCATCTTATGCCTAGAAATTTAATAAATACATGTCATAAAATTTTAAAGAATTCTTTTTAATTTTTCCACCTATATATTTCCATCTATATATTTTCAGCTTACCAATAATTGTAATTTTAATCTTTTTGCTGTCAGAGTTAATTTAATTTAGATTTACTTGAGAAATCTTAATGTTATTCTATTCTTAAAATATTTATTTCAGATTGAAACTTTAGAGAGTTATTAGACAATGGATAGTAGTCCAGGAAAGTTACCTTGTACTCCGCGGCGAGCACAGAAATGTCTCTTTGCACCGTTCAGTGATAAGTCTGCTAAAAAGAGCATTTCTAAAGATTCAGAGCACATCAGAGATGACAAGTTCTCGGAAGATGAATCAGATTTGGGACCCATGTCACCTTTGGCTCTCACTGATCGAAGTCCAAGTATCAGCGATCAGAGTTCCTCAGGCAGAGAATTTGTGTCTCCACTCGCGACACCTGAAAAGTCAATCATCTTCAATACGTCTCTGTCCTGGGATCGTTTAAGATTCAACATGGAGGAACGCATGTCACCCTTTAGATCACTCAAAAAGGTCACCAGAGAGGCTAGAAATTCACCAAGATGTAAAATGTTCTCTGCTAACCGTTTTCAGAGATCGTTGCCATCCAGTCCAAGAGAACTGATGGATCAGTTGACACCACAACGCTCAAAGACAAACATGGAACAGTTGAACGGAATAGTACCAGAGACACCCCAACGAAGCTTTGCAACAGAGATACAAAATCAAAGTATCACAGAAACACCTCGAAAAGGCAGAACTCCCGAGAGCAAGCAAACAACACCGTTGAGTTCTGTAAGCAAAACAGTTCCGTTGCCAAAGCTACACAGACGAAAGTCTTTCAGCACGATTGAAATGAGCATGGGTTTCTCGCCTGAACAAAAAGAGAACACATTAAAGAGGCGTGCGCGCGAGCAGTCGGGGGCGAAACCAACGAAACTATTTAAGGGAGACGACGACTTCGTGCCTAGAGCGAGAGCATCATTGTTTCAGGAGAGGAAACACGAATACAGTAGCCTAAAGGATTTCTCATTAAGTACGAAAACATTTTACAGTGGCAACGTGAAGTCCGAGCGGCCTTTCAGCAATTACAAGAGCAGCGACATTAAAAGGAGACGAAGTTTACCTTCACAAAACAGCAGTAGACGTTCATTGACAAAGAAGCGGAAATTTGGTAAGATAAACACTGGTGTGAGCCATGGGATCAAAAAGCCAAAGCCTAAGGTGAATACAGAGACATTGAAGAATGAGGGACAGCATATTGTGCAGAGTCTCACAGCTTCAAACAAGAGTCAATCTATGGAAGAAACTCAATCAATGGAGGTAAACATGATTGCGGAAAGGGCCCCGCCAATCGATGAGAGTAAGCGATTTTTTAAAACCAACAGGACGATCAGATCAAATCAGGCAGCTACGGTAACGATGAATGATAAGATTAAGTTGAAGGTCGCGGATGGTAAAATTGAATTGAAAGAGAATCAGAAACGCGTTTCATTCACGAATGCACATAAGCAAAAGCTGAAAACCGTGAACGTCTCTCTAGATGCCACCGATCTAACCGTTGACGAACCGGAAGTTGAAGCTACATTGCATCAAGAAAAAGTTAATGATCTCCTGAGAATTCTAGAGGATGACTGGGCGAACGATGAGTATGATACGATGACATCATTGACCCATATAGCGAACGCGTTTTCTCCATTACAATCGACGACGATGTTGTCGAAAGACACAATTATGTCTCCAGCTACCGAGCTTAGCAACATGACTTCGACGATGAACATTACAGACGCTGCTCCTTTGAATAACTTTGGAAATCTTTCACTTGAGAACGCTAATAATAGTCATAATAATAATAATAATAATAATGAAAAGGGAATCGAAAAAGAAATCGAAGAGGATTCCGAAAAAAGATATTTTCCATTATTTACCAAAGGATATTCTGTACCTGATAATATTTTTGAGTACGTTCGTGCGTTATAAATCTCGAGTTTTACATTTAAGATTTTGACTTGCACAAAATTATATCTTTTTGCTCTTCTATCATATTAATTTTATATATTATTCTGTTATCATATATTAATTTCTTAATATTTTAATCTCAATCATTTATATAATTTATATTTTTTTAGTACACGATTGTCTTTTTGAAAAAATATTTTAAGTTGTGCAAAAATAATTTCAAAAATTCTTTAAATCTGTTTTAACAAGATACATTTTAATTTTTGTTTTAGAGAGACAAGTAATGTCAAGACTACAAAAACAACAAAAAGAAATATGCAATGGCAGATATCCGCGAAAGGTGGTGGTGCAGAAGATCAGTATCAGCTAGATGCTGGTCAAAAACGTTTCGGCGCCACTCAGTGTCCAGAATGTAATGTTGTATACCAAGTGGGCGATGCTGAGGATGAAAACGCTCACTTGAATTATCACAATAGCGTACGAACTTTAAAATTCCATGTACGTTATATTTGTGCCTGTAAAGTGAATACTATATTTCACTATAGATACTATATTTAAATATTTTTGTTACATACATTTCAGGGTTGGAAGAACGAACGTGTTATATTGGAAGATCCTTTTACCTCCAGCAGAATAATCTTGATCGAGCCACATGACCCCAAGCAACATTGGAAGAAAGTGTTGGAAATTTTGATCGTTGTAGATAGAGATTTGGGACTGGCAGACATGAATATTTCGGATTATCAGAACAAAAATGCAAGTATATGCTATCTTATTCTCATTATTTTTACCGTACAAACATTTATGTTTTATAAAATTTTTCCACATTATTTTTCTGCATATCATCGAATTTAATATAGAAATAATTTGATAAAAATGCATTTTTTGCAGATTTTCTTGTATATACGCGAGAAAAACGTACTCGGAGTATTGGTAGCAGAACACATCAAAACGGCGTTTCGTATGATTCCTGAACTAATTGAACTTAATTGTTGCACCGCAGAGAGTACACCTACGAAATGTGGCATAAACGTCGTCTGGACTGCGATGAGTCATCGCAAACGGGGTATAGCCACTAAACTCGTCGATACTTTGAGGTAAATTGCATTAAGACATATATGTCGAAGACATACATACTTTCTTCGAAGAAGTCTTGTCTTGTTCAAAATATCTCTCGTTTATGTTTCAGAGCCAAATTCTTCTATGGTTACGTGATGTCGTTGGACGACATAGCATTCTCAATACCGACTCCGAGTGGTAAAATCTTCGCTGAGAAATACACGAGAACGAAAAACTTCAAAGTTTACAACTGAATCTACTTAAATTCTAACAAAGTTCGTTCTTTCTAAATGGTTGCGTCTTTTGTTAGCGAAATAGCTACTTAATACATTATACATCTTATTTTATCATATTTTATCTTGATAGTTATGTATTTTTGTGAAACCTTTACTTAGATGTTGATACGAATGAAACAGAGGTTTCTTGAATTTTATGAATCAATTTGAATGAACTTGTTTTTTTTTTTTATTTGAAGTTACTGTATTTTACTATAATTTCAAATCTAACGCAATACTTTTTTTTTATAATAAATTTGATATATCAGAAGATATAAAATTGATTGAATAATACATACATAGAATTATTTTTAGAAAAAGTTAAGTTACAGTAAAATTATTATGTTCTCATAACACATTTTTAATGATGCCATCTTTGATAAAATATATATTCTTGCTACTCATTTGTGTATTTTTTATGTAACATATGAATAATATATTTATTTGTGTTATATATCTAAAATAATCTGTGTGGATAAAAAATAAATATGAATTGACTAATTGTAAGTAAAAAAATATTTTCATTAACCTCGAATATCGTAAACATAAACAATCTTTTAAATAAATATAAAATATGGTATATAGAGAGAGAATTTATATGAGAAACAAAAGATATGCTAATTATTAGCACATTTAATAATAATATTCTGTAGTACAAAATTATATTTCGCAATAACTAAAAAAGTAAATTTAAATGTCGCTGATTTACAAGCATTTTTTAAGTATTAATATTTCAATAAAACATTTGAGTTATAATAAATCTTGATCATGTATAGTTAATTCAAAAAAAAATCAACAAAAAAATAAAGAAAAGGAATACTGTTTTGTTTTATGAAATTAATCTTTTCGAAATTGTATGAACTAAAAATAGTATCACAATGTGTATGTTAAATCTGTTACTGATTATACTAAACACAATGTAACCTAAGTCCTAGCATCATTAATTAATCATTTCACATCCTACGATAGCTGCGTCTACCTCTGTTGTTTCTTCCGTATGGATCTTCTTGTTCTTTTTTCTTTTTCCATGCATCATATCTTTCAGCCATTTTATATATTTCCTCAGGTACTTCCTGAAATAAAAAGTACAAATTAGTGGACTCTGCTACACAAAATTGGTAAGAATTAAAATATTTCTTGTATATCTATTAACCTGATTAGCCTCTTCAAGAATATCAATGAGTGCTTTAGCATGGTGCCAATCTTGTCTTGTCATAAAAGTGATACTTTCACCTGTTCGACCTGCGCGTCCAGTACGACCGACTCGGTGAACGTATTCCTCTATATCCCGTGGGAAGTCATAATTCAGTACATGTCTAAAATGAGGACAAAAATATATTAATGTCATATCTTGAATAATGTAATGTATTAGTATATAAACTTACGTAATATCAATATCGATTCCTCGACTAGCTACGTCGGTCGCGAGAAGGATCTGAACAGCTCCAGTCTTCAGATCTTCTAATGCTTGTTCTCTATCTGATTGATCTCTATCACCGTGAATACTCTGACAATCGATATTCGTTAAAGCCAGATCACTAGAGATATCGTCCACTTTTGATTTCTTACCGAAAAATACTATGACCTTATCTTGAGGACCCATTTCTAGGAAGAACTGATGCATCTACAATACATTAACGATAATAATGAACTAATAATAATGAATATCTTCAAAATAATTTGTAGCCAATTTTGTATAAACATATGTGACATCATTAACCATATCTATTTTCTCATCTTCATTCTCAGCCATGTAAATCCTCTGTGTTACAGAATGAACAGCTGTTAAGTCAAGTGATCCAACAAATACTTGAATCGGATTTTTCATGTATGACTGAGCTAAGCGTCTTACACCTTGGGGCCATGTAGCGCTGAAAAGGATAAGTATTAGATAATATTTATTAATTATAATATAATAATGATATGAATTTTTAGATGAACTATATATTTTTAATTATTCTAAAGAGAGGTAATACAAATCACTTATTTAAAGAAGTAATATATCTAATAAATTTTACAAATAGGAAAAAATAAAGAAAATATATATTCTAAAAGGATAACAACAAACAAGGATTATGATTAAGTTTTTTTCTTTTTTCCTTAAAGGAATCTCATTTTTAAAAGTAGTAAGTTTTTTAAAAATATGACTTATATACCTTGTCATAACAGTTTGTCTATTTGGTCGTACTCCTAGAAGAGTCTTACGAATTTGAGGTTCGAAACCCATATCCAACATACGATCTGCTTCATCAAGTATAAGATACGTCACAGCCGACACATCCAATACATTTGCTTGAACCAAATCATTTAATCTTCCGGGAGTTGCAATTACAATTTGCACACCTTTTGTCACAGTGTCTATTTGTGCTTTGCGATTTCCACCACCGTATACGCACACCCTTAAATAATTTACAATCAAAATATATTATGAAGTTAAAAGATATAAGTACATATTATTCGGAATAAACTTACGCTTTAATGCCATGGTAAGAGTATTTTCCTACTTCCTTTTCAATCTGCAATGCCAATTCTCTTGTTGGAGCCATAACAAGAACATTTGGCCCAGAACGTTCGTCACGTGGAGTTACTTGCCCATCGATATGAATCAAAGCAGGCAGTAAAAAGGCAAGAGTTTTTCCTGGAATAATTATCCTCTTACATACAAGCGCATATAATAAATCGCAAAAAAAAAACAATTGAGTCTAGGTTTCTCGAAATGTATATCTCTTCATAATATGCAAAACATATTTTTCTATTTCTTGTAAAGTATTATAAACCAAGTATTTTATTCTATATATATATATATATATACACAAATCAAATCAATTCATTCGAATATTTATATTGAAACAATTAATTGTTTTAATAAATATTCGAATGAATCGTATTGATTTTTAATTGTGGATGCACAATCTATACAATGTTTCAATATTTTTCAGAGATGTTACGAATTTGGGTGCTAATTGGGCGTTGAAGATGCTAAGCTTGGTCTTAATTACCAGATAGAGCTATTTTCAGCTCCTTATATATATATATATATATATATAAAATGCGAAAAATCGCGTATGTAAGTGCAGATAGAATTAAACCTGGATCTACAGATCGCAACTCAATCGCACCGAGCGGCAAACTACTCGATGTCTCGAACAATTCTAATTTAATTTAGCGAATTATTAGTGTTTTCAGATTGATTTGAAAGTCCGATTATCGGCAATCATATTTGCAAATACATGCGCAATCATATTTGAAATAAATTGATTTAATAAAGAATATATATATTATCGAAATATCTAATTTTGACCGTGATAGCGTTCTCTATTGTATTTGATGTATTCATATCCTGATCGTTTCTTAAATCTTAATAAAAATAATCAAACCTGTTCCAGTTTGCGCTATCCCAATGAGATCCTGACCACTTAGTAGAATAGGCCACGCCTGACATTGTATAGGACTTGGTTTTTCAAAATTTTGTTTTCGTATTTCTTTAAGAATATCTGGAAACGCCTGCAATATAAATGAAATAACATGTCAGTATTTGTGTTAAAACAATAAATAAATTTATAAATTCAAATTGCTTTATTACATGGAAAGCTTGTTCAAAAGTTTGCACAGGATTTGGTATTTTCACGTTTTCATCAGAACTTCCCGCGTTCTCAAAAACACGTCTAATTTCTATGTTATTATTAGTTTTCCTGAAATGTGTTATCACTGACTGTGGCATATTAGCAATGGCTGGATCTTCTTTGTAAAAATTTTTTATAATAGGAGGTAAAGCTGCCCATTTCTGCTTCTGACACTCCTCCTATAAAAACAATTGTTATGTATTCACTTATATTATAATTAATCTTTTATTGTTATGTGAAACATACATATTCTTCATTAGCTTTATTCCAATCAAAATTAGCCCAATCAATGTCTTCCTTTTCTTCAGGCTGAGATGTTTTTTGCACAGATTCATTTTCGTGTGTATTACTTCTTTCAGTTATACCCCTTTTAGTTCCACTCCTTTCAGTTCCACCCCTTTCAGTTAATAACTCCTCTATTAAACTCTTAGCTCGTTGTTGCGCATTATCTGTACCAGTTAGTGTCACAGCACTCTGTCCATTTTCATTATATTGTTTGTCGATCTATGTAAAGATAAAGAAAATCAGTTATATATATTAAATATAGGATTGAATATAATAGATTAAATTTTACAATGCATTTTATTACATTGTTTTAGATATTTTATTTACATTAATTCTAGCACCACTATCTTCTTGTAGAGCTTTAATTTTGCTGCCACCTCTCCCAATGAGTCTTCCAATGTTATTGCTATCAATGTACATAACTAGTCCATTTGTAATATCTGACTTTTCATCACTCTTTCTATATGAATCATTATTGTAATTCTGTCTATTTGAGTCATTGTTATCCTCAAATGATCTATTAGAGCGTCTATAAAATTGACTTTCTCGTTTCCTTCTATTTCCTCTCCTATGATCATAACCTCGATCATAACCTCGATCATATCTCCTTGATGATATTCTATTATCACTTTCCCAATTGTCATCCATTGTCAAAAATAATAGAAATTCTTCTATTCAAAATTAATTCTGAAATATATCCCATATGACTATGAAGTAAAGCTTGTCTTTTTCATACATATAAAAGTATTCAAAAAGTAGAAGCATAAATAATATATTGTATAATATAAATTTATAATATTGTATAACATAAATAGTATATTGTATTGATAAACTATAAATAAATTGTTTCAAACCTATTAAGATTTTCTTATTACAATCATACTAAATGCAACATTATGCTTAATGCAATATAAATAAATTTTTTTATATGCTATCATTCCTATTAGATAATAGAGATAAGAAATGAATTAAACATATAAACAATTCGATTTATAAGTATTTTACATTTATAATAATTGTTTTCAAGATTCATAGATCATCATTAAGCCTGTTCTTTTTGGCTGAACTTTTAATTAATTCATCTTTCTTCTTTTTCTCTTCAGGAGGAAAGAAAAAAAAAGATGAATTAAAGTTCAAAAGTTCAACTAAAAAGAATAGGCCTATTAATTCACAAATTAAAATGAATTCGACTCCCAACATTTATTCAATCCAAAAGTTTGTTTTTTATTCCTGCATTCTTTGAATTGATGCACAGGATATAATAAATTGAAATGAAATGTATATTTATTTATACCCATTTAAAGAATGTAGAAATATAAAACCTCATATTACAAAATGCATGACAATGAAAATTGATTTATTTCATACATACTATCAAGAAAAAGCGTTTTACGATTCAATATCGCTGCAGGGAGGAAATGGATGCCTTGGTAAGTTCGATAAGCTTTAAAAACTTTTTGAACTTTTCTTAAATCGTCTACTATCAATGTTTCATGTAATTCACATATCAGAAATCTAACCACAAAGTGGTTAGATTTCTGATATGTGAATATCGTGTTACACCGTTACAGCATTTGCTGAGACAGCACTATACTAAGTTCACATGCTGTGACAAGACAAACATACAAAAAAATTATTCACAAAGGAGAAAATAAATAAACAACTCCGGAAGACGATGAGACACGTTTTTCGTGTATGATGTCTAACTTACTCGTCTTATTCAATCAATTTGGATCAGTTCGATTGTCGCTGAACGGTCGAAAGGAAAATCGATGCTTCTTGAGGTTGCCGGCATCCATTTCAATACATGCCGCACTGCGCTATGATCTCGAACGAGTTGAACGAAAACTATAGTATATCCGACCACTTGTAGATACACCATCAATTATCTTACATCAAACTACAACAAACCCACGTGATCGACGCTCATAATTTTTCCTGATAACGTGGGGGAGTCTGAGGATGACCTAAAAGTCTTGACTTAAAACGACCCACAACACTCAATTAACTCGCAGAATAAAATCTATATGAAAATAATAATTATATAATCGTAAATAGACAGAAATGATGACAATCATTCGTTTTTTCTAACTGCTTACAATGAGTATGATATACTTATTGATATCTAATGTAACTAAAACACGTAAATCATGTAAAGGATTATTCCAAATTAATATGTAATTTTTTAAATTACGTAATTTAAAAAGTGATATATTCTTTTTTCTCACAGGATATATATTTTTTTCTTCTATTTCTATCAATTCTTTAAATTTTGACAACTATATAAATATAAAATCACATGATGGAAATTATTTTTAATATCATGTGATTTTTCAAATTGCATTATTAAAAAAAAACCACGTACTGATTTGTTACGTTATTTACGTTTTAATTACATGATTTCGTCATGTAACATGACATGTTTTTTTTCAGTAGGGCAGTGTTTTTAAAAATAAATGAATACGGAATACAAAATATTTAACCTTTAGAAGTCAGATCGTGTTTGCTGCTGATTAATTGCCCAATTAGTATTGATCTGAACGTTCCATTCACGATAAATTAATTACGGTCGATTTTCTTCGGTTTAAAATCTTTGAATTTCTAGTCTTTGCAGTATTTACGTGATATAAAGACATGGTCATGCGCATATTCACCCACTCCAATCAAAATTGTTAACAAGCATACGTCAGCGTTACGCGGTAAATTTGAAAGTGTCATTTCAAACAAGTATATGTATCTTTTTCCTGGCATATTGTCCGTTTTTCGAATATAGTTCGTGCATTCTTTCATTGCTCATTTTTTATTTGCAATGAAAGTACAATCCTTATAGTATCCCAGCAATAAACGAGAATGGATTAAAATGAATTGAAATTTTTTTCTATCCGAATGCGTATTTTAAATAGCGAATACTTTTTTTTTGGATTTAATTGGATTCAATTGGATTCAATTAGATTCAATTGGATGCAATTGGATTGAAAAACTGCATTCTATTTAAAACAAAATTTTGAACAGTATTCACAATTGTATTTGTGTGCACAGAAAAAACTAATATTATTTTTAGATTGATATGCTCCATGCAATTCCTATAAATGAATAAAAATGCATTGAGGATTGAAGAGCATTCATTTTAACATTCGTGAATTAATATATTTCTGAAAATCTGAATCCATTTCAATTCATTTCAATCCATTTTCGTTTGGACAGAGGTCTATCACCTGACAAACATATCTTTATTTTTATATTGTTATTTATATCATGTTTGGAGATTTTCCTACTCTCTCGTTTTTAGAATAGCACATGCGCTAAATAATACACTTTCTTAAACAATGCATTAGATAGAGAAAAAAACAATAATTATATTATATTAGGACTCTTGAATTTTAAACAATACAAAAAGATAAATATAGTAAGCTAAGAGAGTCAGCAATGATAAACAGCGCAATTATTTAGTGAACAATCAATAATCAGATATTGGATTGATGTCTTTTATTTTGAACGTTTCGATCTCTTTGGAGTTCTCCTCAGCAAGAATGATACAAGTATAATATTAGCTCACATGTCCATAATGCTTAAGTCATTCGCAAATTGACAAAGATGCAACGTTGTTAATCTGACATTTTTAGAACAAATCTTATTAGAGTGATAGATGCGTAAACAATTTAAATAACTTAACATCATGAAACATGAAGCATTGTACTAAAGTTTTGTTAAACATATTAAAACTTAAAAAATAGAAATGTTAAAAATTAAATATAAAGATCACACATTTTTAGAACACATGTCCGTGTACGACGACGTGTCATTAAGATATGAAGATGATAGAAAAGAAACGTATAGCTCATTTTATCACATTGGGATCGATTGGTCGCGTTCAATAAATGTTTATTTTGGAACTGTTGGAAGTTTTTTCACCCCGACTAGATTATATTTTCGGATCTAACAGTATAATCTAATCAGCGCGAAGAAAACTTCCAACTGTTACAAAATATGAACATTTGCAAAATATAAACATTCTACTGATGTAACCATTGAATTGGCCAATTAGCAAACCGTCGAGGAAATATGAAAATTTATTAATGCAAAAAATAATTTTATTGAATAATTTATATACGTAAATGTAATTTTTACTATAATAAGTATATAAATCTGTAAATTAAATAATAACTATATGAAACATATATAAATTCTTTTGTTGTTAACTCGAATACATAACGGATTGATAAAAAAATTATAGTTGATGTCTATTTCTATCAATTTAAATTAATTTTATTGCGTTTCTAATTGCAGTTTCTAATTGCAACTTGGATCGATCCGAGATTAATTAATCAGGAAATGAATTCATCTAATCAAAATAAAGTATATGTTGTAATTAACCAACTTCGGATCGATTCAAATCTGACTATAGTCAGAAACGTTATTAATCTCGATTTAATTGATGTTTTATCCTTTTTTAGAAAAGATAAAGAGTGAATTAAACTGAGATTAAAGTTAATTTACATTGATATAAATAGGCATTACTTATTACTGTTGTTTTCTAATAGTTTCAACTGGAACATTTATTTTTGTGCAACATCTATTTTTATATAAACAGGTCTATGCTTTTCGTAAAAAAATGTGTGCATCTTCACTCAATCAAAGCTATGTCTTTGCAATCGATCTCGACGATATGGATCAATTAACGCCGATCGAGTTTACTCGCTCAATCCTTTCGCAGGTTGTGGGAAGATATACTTTTCATTTGATTAACTATTTCGCCACGTTCTGCGAAGTTTCGCGGTAAAACACATTCGTTAATATTCCCGTTGATGCTGCGGCTTGAAGTTAGGCGCGCTTTAATTCTGCCTCTGATGTCTCCGTTCTAAATATTAATTAATTTTTTTATATATATTTTACTTACGTTCTCAGATATGTAATTCGGATATAATAATGTGACTTTTCCTTTCGCTAATTGTTTACAAATTTACTTCTGATTCTTTTGATTAACTGTATATACGATAGTTCAATTTTTGATCTCTGTAAATAGCGATTTACGATGATTGTTGCGTAATGGAAAACTAAATCGTTGCTTTATTATAATTACAAAATATATAAAATTATAACCTTGAGAACTTTCATACATTTTGCTTGTCATCTTATTTTTATAATCTATTAATTATTATATTTGAATTCTTTGTTTTTGCCATTAAGCGTAAAAAATCTGTATAATTTTAAATACATATTTAATACATTTGGATATTTTAATATGTTTTATAGTAATATGTTTGCAATTTCTTGTTAAATGTATTTTGCAAAAATTATATATATAAATTATACATATAAATAGAATTTTATTTTAAAAAATATTAAATGAAATGTTTATTATAAACACAAATTTGGGTCTTACTAATTAGTAATAAGTGAATATGCAAATATAATTATATCAGGTTAATAATTAATAGACTGTGTGCCGATTCGATTTATCCATATATTGATTATTGCAATTAATATCATGTCTCAGTAGTCGAAATAGGAAGATTTGATTAAAAATAACTTTCTTCTTTTATTTTAAATTTTGATATAAGAATTATTGTCTTAAATGAGCTTAAAACGTAAAATTTATTGTACAATCAATAATTGATATACTTAGTATTAAAATTGTTTCTTGAAGCGGGTTTTTTATTTAGTCATATAATTAATTACAAAATATTTCTTATATATTTAAATATATTAGTAAGATATATTAATAATATTTATTAAAAAGTAACATTAAAATTCAGGAAAGAAAATTATATTCTGTTATTAATTTAATTTGTCTACATTTTAATAATTACACACACACACACACACACACACACACACACACACACACACACACACACATATGTATATATAAATATATAATAATAACAGGATGTTCTTTCAAATATAATTAAAAAGAAAAGTAACTGCTATAACTCATCGCTACGGAGATTACATGTATATCTTCTAGAAGCCAGACTGACTGCTATTATTGCAATATCTTGATTATAATAATACTCTATTGCAGCAATTACGACTACTTTATAATTTCATTAATTTTCACCACTTCTTATTTCAAAGTCGATCAGTATCTACAAGTCCCGAGAGCTTCCTGTACACTCACTTTCAAAAGAAACTTTATAAAGAATTACTTCCCGATTCGGATATCAGTTCCTTCCGTTCCGGATTCTTCGTTCATTTCCGCGGGACGGCAAGACGCAGGGGTTCCGGAATTACGCTTAGATAACTTCGATGTGCACATTTACTACAGTATACGTAACGCAAGCTATAGCCCGGAGTTACCTAGGCGTAATTCCTGAACGCACCCCAACGTTGGCCAGCGTTGGCCAGTCTGCGGAACGTGTGTAGGACACACGAGGCTGGCGATATCTAACGCTGCGCAGAATCGTATCGGCTATGGTGTAACATGAGTTAGACGAGCCGTATTTAATTGTGCACCAGTGTGAAAAGGGACCTTGGAAAGAATGCCGTCGATATCACGCACGGTCTCGCCCTCGATAATCGTTCTCCTAATATTCGAGTATTATTCGGGTGAGTTATACTGATCCGCGACGATCCGCGGGAATCGTCGCTCCCGTTCGAACGTGTGTCAGTGTTGTGCAAACTTGTATCTCAATTCGAAAGTATACGAGGTGATTGCGATACAGGAATGAATTACGGGGCAGAGTAATTCATTCTCCAGGGAGACGCAACGTAGATTTAATTTCTAATCCCTAAAATAATTTCTGTTATAGTTCTTATCCGGCTTCTGTTAATTTATATCTATCAAGTCTTCCGATCTCACGATCAGAATTTATTTAAAATTTCTTCCTGATTTTTGGCAAACATCTCTAAACGCGCACGTTATTTTCGCGTTATAATGTCGCAGTACGATTCAAGAAGTTATAATTCTAAGAATAGTTCAAGTAAAGTTATACGTGGCGATGAGCTAATATTAATCTGGAAATTTCCCGCTTCTCTGTGTGAACGACGGTTGATGAATTTTAATTGGTTTAATTAATTTTGATTCTCGACGATTGTCGGATTTATTGTTGAATATTATGACATGAAATTGTACGTTCGTATAATTAAATTGTCGAAAAATGTTTCGCAGGAGTTCGTGGTTCTTCGATAAAATCTTTAGATGTGCCGATGGCTGTGCGCAACGGAACCGGACCGGTGGACTTGATCTGTGCCTACCAGATTGACGAAAACGAAAACGGACTTGTAATTAAATGGTTCCACGAAGCGTATCAAATCTATCAGTGGATTCCGCCAAGTAATTTGCAGTCTTGCCCGCACCCACGCGATCCCGTTATAACTTACACGTCGGCTCCGCGGTATCTGCGCGCTATTATTAAATTTACCTATCGGCAGCCGCGTTATATACGTAGAAACTGTCGCGATACATCGCGAAGCGTATTGAAACGATGCGAGGCTATCCGTGGAAAGAGAAATGTCGTAGCTCCAAGTTATTATAGTGTATGCGACCTTAACGAGAAAAAAAAATGCAAGCCGCGAAATAAAGTATGTACTTTTGCTCGCTTGCGTCAGAAGGCGTAAAAAATACTTTGATTTTTAACTGAGCAATCCCAAGGAGAATCACAAGTTATTATAATATTAAAATGATGTCAAAATGATGTCCAAAGTGATTATTAAAAATCATTTTTCAATCATTTCCGATTTATTTTAATGTCATTTTGACATTATCGTGACTTGTTCTGCTATTTTATATAATTTGTACTAAATTTTTATGTTTTTTGAGAGACTTAATTCTTTCAAATTGCGTGTGATACTCAAGACTGAATTTATAGCTATTAATTAAAATTTATTTATAGTTACATATTTAATCGTACAAAAAAAATATAGTCAATTTTAATAAATATTTAGTTGAATACTGCCTAACTAAATATTTATTAAATATAAAGATATATTTATTTGATACAAGAAATATTAATTTGATTTAACAATCATTTTTTTTATTGAACAAATATTTATTTACTGTAAGTAAATGTTTAGTTGGCAGTATTAAATTAATAAGTAAATATTTATTAAAATTAACTATATTTTTTTCTCAATGTACAATCATAAATGCGCGTCGTCAAGTTTACGATAGTTTATATGATTCTAGGATTAATAATATTTTAAGGATTTTATCTCGACAAGAAATTGTATTGAAATTTTTACAAGAAACTTGACACGGACATTAAAAATAATTAATTTTATAATTTAAATAATTAATTTCAACGTTTTCTCACAAATGATGAGAATATAATGAGAAAAGGATCGATTTACTTTTATATTAATATTTCAAATTTTGAAAAAAAAGAAATTGATAAATTTATTATTTTCAAAATTTAGTAAACAAATAGTGATTTTAGATAAACGACTTGGTAATGCTCTCTTCCCCAAAAGTATTATCCCATTAAAAGATACTTTATTTACTTTATTATTACCTTGTTTAATTTAAGTTCGACACATCCTAAAATTAGCACAATATTTAAAAAACATTTTTTAATATTTATTTAATATTTTTGAGCTAAATAAATATTTAAAAAGTACTTTTTTAATCTTTTTAAATATTATATACTGATAGAATGCATTTATGTCATCAGTACCACCACAAGATATTGGAATCATCGAAGGAATTGCGGAATATCCTGCTGAAAACTTGAAAGATCCATATTCGTGTTCGATGATAAGATTGAAGACTGTTACGATAAACATGACAGGCGAATACACGTGTGCGATCAGCACATATCAGGATGAAGCGAGCAATTCGACAAAGATGATTGTTTATGGTAAGTTTGCGAAAGAATTTAATTTGAAATTTAATTTTTAATTGATCGTTTAATTGATCATTCATACTGTTTAATTGATTGATTATATTTTTTTGTTTTTAAGTGCCGGAAAGCAACATGACGGTACATACTTATCCTTTTAATGAGACTCACATGAATTTAACATGTGTGGTCATGGGTGCGCTACCACGACCGTCTCTGAAGTTTTATGTCAACGGGATTGAGAGTTATGAAAGCGATCGGGAACCCTTAACGGATTGGTACAAGGATCCTCAAACATCGCTGAATGTCATCATCGAGAATATATTGGATTATGTTACCATCGAGTGCGAAATGACGATCCCCGAAACAGAATATAAACGCCGAGAACGGATCGTCTATCCCTCCAGTTCGAATCGTTCCAATGTGACAGTCAATGCATTTTAACACAAGTGTTCTTATTGTTATTTAACTCGTTGTTAACTCAAAGTGTTCTTATCGTTATTTAACTTGTTGTTAACTCAAATTATCTTCTAAAAAGTGAGGAGAAATAATATATAGAAACCTTATAAATATTAATGTAGACTTAACAAAATTTACGATAATCTTGTCAAAAGTCGGACAAGACAGTTTAAACACGCCTAAACTCTCGAACTTTCAAGCAAGCTTTTTTTTTTAATTTATCAAGTAGATGAGATGTTTATTAAATATATATTCCTTTCTTATGTTTCAGCGCAATTTTCCTATCGCACAAATGTTTCACAAGGGAGGCACTACGCGATGTTGCTTGTCGATATTCTTTGTATTGCCATTCTTAGATTAATATGATAGGATTAAGGTAGACTGATTTAATCACAAATTGTACTCCAGAAAAATAAATATTTATTTATTAAATAAATATTTAATGTAATTTAATTTTGGACCTCGAGCCATCAATTCATTTAGTTTTGAAAAAAAAAAGAAATAATACAACTATCTTCATCTTAAATCGATTATCTCTATTCAACCTATTTTTTCATTTTCCCAAAGCACATATAAATAATATATATGTTGCTCGAATTGTCCATTGTTGTTGATTCTTCAATGATTTTTAATATTCGTTATTTAACTTTTTGCGTGTAGCAGTCATAGCTATATCGAAATGACAAAGTGGGTGCGTGCATTGGGGGTGGGAGAGATAATCTTGGATAGTGGGGATGATATCTAGAAGCGGTATCCTTCAAGATTATCATTCGCTTCCCAGCATTCACCTGTAAAGGGTAAGTAACCATCCGCAGCATCTATCTTTCAATAATTCGATTTGTAATAGCATTTTAAATTGTCACAGGATACTAAATTCGAATGTAATTATCAAAATATATTATTTTTTATTTTCTCGTTTAACAGTACTTTTAATTTGATAATGTGTTGTATTCTTGTATACTAATGTGGATCGAAAATTTGTGAACAATTTTAAAAATCGTATAACAACTTTATACAAATTCATCTTGTTAAAAACGTGCAAACAAACTGTAATTATATTTTAATTACAGTTAGAAAGATTATAATTGAAATGAAATATATGTATATTATACTCGAATATCTTAGAGTGATATTATTAATTCAAGATGTATGCTATATTTCAGTAAGATTTTAATTTATTAATAGTCAGTAGCATTATTTTTAAAAATTTTTTGCATTTGTTATTACTAACACATTTCCATTGTTTATAATAGAGCGTTCGCATCTGCAACTGAAGTCATCACTGCTGAATTATCATCGTGCTGAATTTCGCTCTTAATCGCCAATACTTTAAAAAATGAATCACCCTTGGATGCTACTTTTTTTCGCAGGTAATATATAATTAATTGACTTATTTTTCTGCATGCATATAAACGTGAAAAAAAAAATTAACATGAAAGAGAAGATAAAGAATTCTTTACATACACAACGTTCGTTACATATACAACAAACTTATATGTTATTAGAATTCTTGTTTAAATGTTTTATGTTACATATTTTTTTCAAGATCGTTATTCAAGAGATGATTTTTATTTTGTATCAAAATTAACATTGAAAATGATCCAAAAGAGTTTGTTACAATAATTTGTTTGTTTTTTCAATAACTTAGCATTAAGACCTTATTTGGCTCTATAGTTCTATTTTTAAATTAATTTTATAAATTATTTGAGTCTTTGTTCTTATATTATTTTTAATATAAATAACACTGATAGCCTATTTGGGAGAATTACAAATCCAAATGTCCAACGTATAAATTGCTAATTGATGACTTATTGATTCTCTTCAGTAAAATTATAATTATAATACAATAATGTCATTATAAAGTGTGTATGAAAATTGAATGAGAACATTTAGAATGCTGTTGGTAAACATTATAGTAAATCTTTACGTCGCATGTGACACGTAAAAGTCAATAAATCAGTTATGATATTAATATACAATTAAATTACTTATATCTCAGAAATGGTTCAGTTTTCTACTTATGTTTACTAAGGCTTTGTTATTCAGTATGGTATGCATCATATAAATGCTGGTTTATTTTGTATAATAACCTTGTATAAAAGACAACACGACATTCGGAGAAAAATGTTTTCGAAACTATCATTATTTCTTTTCATATTATAATAGAATGTCATTTATTATAATGAAAGATTGCGACATGGTTACATAGTGCATTGGTCTATCATATTAGAAGTTCTAAGTTCAATTCCAATAGAAACCAAAATATTATTTATTCTCGTGTCTCCTCTCGGGAAAGGCCGGCAATCTCCCGAAAGTATCCTAGCTCACAGAAATATATTTCGAAAAATCTGCTATTCGGAATCGGCATAAAACTGTAAGTCCCATATGTTTGTAGCAATTGAATAATCAGCATGCGCACAAGTATATGAGAAAGATGTAATATAGACTTAATGTAAGAAGAAGAAAATAGAATATCATGTTAACTTCACGAAAGGGAGATCTGTGAAATTAGCACGACATTCTATTAATAAATATTTAAAAAATAATGAAAGTTTTATTGTAACTCTCTCTTTTTTTTCTCTCTCTTTCTCTCTCTCTCTCTCTCTCTCTCTCCATAGTTCTACAGTTCCTTATAAAAATGAAAAACAGTTTCGTATATTTTATATTTAAAAACTAGAATTAAAAATATGTTAGATTCGCAAATCTAGCATAATACTGCCCCTCTAAAATACAAGAAGAAAATGAATATTTTCCCTTTTAATTATAGATTCCATTAATATTATATTTTAATTCTTTTTCTTGATGAATATTTAGCTAAATGTACATATATTTTATTCACTTACATACTTAAATATGATTGAATATACTGTACTTAAATATTATAAAAATTTTTTTAAAATTCTACTTTCTTTATATTTAATTTTTATAAAAAGATTTTGAAAAAGAGGAAAAGAGAGAAAGAGAGAGAAAGAGAGAGAGAGAGAGAGAGAGAGAGAAAGAAAGAAAATTTATAAATTTTGCGTTACTGTTTGTGCGGTTTTTAATATACAATATCATATAATGTCTCACAATACTTTTTGTAATAAAGTACGTTAATTATAAAGATATTTCAAAGAGAAGCTAAATGAAGTTAATAATTACGGTATCTACCGCCTCTTTTGTTTGCGGAATAATCGGATTAAAACCGGACTATATAAGACAAAGTGATACTAGAATTTCACGTCGATCTCTCAGAAATAGTGAGCTTTTGTGCTAAAATTAGTTTTCTAATCGTTCAATGCTATTGTAATTCATGTTATTTTGGACATAATTTTCGGAATTTATTTTATAAAACTAATTTGTTTAATGACAAATAAATGAGACAAGAATTATATAACTTATCGATTACTTAAGAACATTCCAATCAGTACACAATATATTTAACATTTCTTAACATTTCTAAAACATTTTTTAACAATTATTTAATATTTCTACATTAAATAAATATTTAAAAAATATTTTTTTTAATATTTTTGAAATATTGGACATTAAAATAAGATGATTATATGCTACAAATATATAAAATAACTAATATGAAAATCAAATTACATTCTGAGAGAAATAAACTAATTAAACAACAAGAAGTAAGATGTGTTTTGTAATTATGTTAAAAAGAAATATGCAATAATATTCTGGAGTTAAATTAACTAATGACTTCTACTATATTATATAAAATAAATTTTATATAAATAAGTTTCAATTTTAAAGCTTCTACTTTGACATAATTAATTTTTCCGACTCATATATAAGTAGACATAAAAATGTATTTTATTTAGTTATTTAAGCTTTTACTGTCCAGAAGATATCATATTTTTCTAAATATATTAAATTTTTTTAAGAAAAATAATAAAAATGACAGTAATAGAATAATGAGTCTTTCTATATTATAATTCTATATTACATATTTCAACGTATCAATATTATTGGTTTTTTTTTTATTTATAATGGAATTAACACGACTTGTTAAATTACAAAATTGTTTACTAACATAAAGGCTGATAATAACGATCCAAAATAAAAATTCCGAAACTTGAGGAAAGTTCTGTAAGATATGCATTGGCTTGCATAATATAACATAAGTTATAATTACTTGATTGACATTCATCGATGGCTTCACCGTCACATCCATAAATGCATTGCGTTGCAGCATACTTGGATTTATTATAAACTTCTTTCTGAACTTTATAAATTTCTCTCATTTGACGTTCGGTAAAAATTGTGTTTTAATTATCGATCGTCTATATTACACTCTTTTTTATTATTTTTAATTACTTCTTCATTTTAGAAAATTCAAAAGCTGCATCTGTAATTTTTGAATGTTTTTTAAATGTTATTCTTTTATATATATATATATATACATCATATATATA
>NW_017259295.1:512527-535693 GCF_001594045.1 Atta colombica
TATTAAGTTAATTATCTTTATTGATATATGTATGACTTACATAATGGATGTCTTTATCATTCTTTCATTTTTTATTTTTTATTTATCTTTTATTTCATTATTTTCATTTTTTTATCATGAATTTTGTTAGCATTCTTTAGTTCTTCAATAATTTTATCTGTTTTTGCAGTGTGTGCATTGTGGAGCTTCGGTGAGACCGTTCCTTGCGATCAGTGCGGACGGGAGTGTGCCGACATATGCGGCACTCGGCAATTTCGCGCTTGTTGCTTTAACAATATGCGGAAGAGACATTCCGACTTCTTTGGCCTGAAATTTTGGATGAGACCACGGAGATATGCGCTTCATTTTTATCCTGACTACGACGCTTAATTACAGCGCTATACACATCCAACACAATTATGGAGAATCCCACGATATAAAGCTAGTTACTGTGCTCAATGTTATATTTACTACCCACGCGCATCGTTCAATTAAAGTCGCATAATGTGGCCTATATTTTTCCCGCAACTTTTCTCCCTTCTCTTCCCTTCGATAACACGCTTGTTGATGCCAATAATTAAAATTAAAGATATTATCCAGCAGCAGATATTCGAATATGATTTTTTGTGTATAATACAAAAATCTCTTGCACCTGATTTTATATATAGGGTATTACTTATGAGCAATTCTCGATTAGTTAACTTCAACAAAGAAGTCTGTGAAAGGGGAATCGAGTGATATTAATAATATACATATATAAAATAAAAAATATTTTTATTTTGCAAAAATATAAAATTATATATTTTTTAATTTGTACATTTTTTTTTGTCAAGCTGTGCTTATATCTTAGATTTATATCACAATATTAATAAATACATAATATCAACTTTGGCTTTGTTATACTATTACAATTTTCTTGAATTTAATTTGAATTTATAATTTGTAACGAAACCTTGTGGTCAGATAACTGAAAAGTAATGAATGTTTATGTAATGAAAGTAATGAAAAGTAATGATTTAACTGAAAAAATTATAGTAGTCTTAAATGTAATGAATGTTAAATTTCATGTATAAATACACAAGTATACTTTTCAGTTACAGATATTTAATTGTGTGCAAATCTTTGTGTACTTTTCATAAAATTTTACGAAATTTAGTATTTTTAATTAAATTTTATATAGATTTGCATACAATTTAATATAAGTAAACGTTAAATTCAAGTTATTTATAACTTCATTTTCATTGACAACATCAAATTTTTAATGTATCTACTTTTTTATTAACTATTCTATTGCAATTAAAATTATGCACAGCTTGATTTTCATTATGCAAATAATAAAGCAGCTATTATTCTATAATTGAATCTATTATATAGATTTTCTTCTTAATATCATTTTCTATAATTTTTTTTATTTCTATTTTCTTCGAATTTTTGATTTTTTAAAACTTTTTCCTTGATCAAGATTCATATGTTTACGTTTTATTGCTGTGGATCCATCGTTTGGTGAAAGATTGCTGCTACTACTCACAAAAGTCTCCCGATCTATTACTTCTATATAATAAAAATAAGTAGTATGTATTAACCATAAAAGAAAATTTATTCTGTATATACATAGATACATCGTATATATATGTATACGCACACACATACATACACAAATACATGTATGTATACATAGATACATATAATAGAAAAAAATGACATCGCTGTAATCGGTGCATACCTCCAATATCTTCTGTGTCATTATTTGATAAAGATTTATTTTTTATATTATTATTTGAAGTAACTTCGATATTTTGTGTCAGCCTTGAGTTATCTGTCTCTGAGTCATCAATCTCCGAATTATCAATCTCTTCATCCAGCATTAAGGTATTAATTTTCTCGTTAATAATATTACTATACTCTTGAGACATAATTTGTCTAATTAGATGTTGCCCGGTAAAAGAGTTACTGTAAAATATAACATTCGTTTTATAAAGCTAATTATAATTAATACATTCGCGGTGAATGTCGACTATTTAATTGTACGGCCCATGTAATTTTTTAAAATCTATAGCTGAATACAATACTGCAAGGATCTGCTATTTAAATGTGTGTGAATATAAAAAATATTGCTTCTCGATATAATACTTATAACTCACTTGTTTAAAATAAAAAAAAAATTAAATATTACAAACACATACTGAAAAAATATGGATGAAAAATTATTGGCAATATTAAAATTGATAGAATTGCTTAAACTAATTAAATATATTTTTTGAAAACAAATATAATGAATTTACTACAATGTAAAATTTAATATTTTTACAGATTAGTTGTATGTCATTATACAAGTTGTCATTGAGTAAATGAGAATGAGTTATGTTGAGTACCGTCTCGTGTGACATATATAAGCATTATGAGTAGCAGTAATACTAGTAAATCTTTGAAAAGACATGCAAGTAATAAAATTCTAATCATTATAATATATATATATATATAAAATATGAACATGAAAGGATCAATAGCACGAGTGGCTTCAAAGTCTTGAGTGGTTGACTTATGATTTGAAGATTCACCGAGATCGATTCCACCCATACTACATAAATATGTTTTTCGCATGGAGATCGTCACTCCAATCTAGTTTCTAACTACTGACATTCAGCTAAAAAATTTTAAATGATGTAGGACTATGTTACCAGCATTCAACTAAAGAATTTGAAATGACATAGGAGTAAGTTATTAGTCTCAGATATAAGTAATTTCAAACTTACTGTGACAAATCCCAGTCCACACACAGCCACGATTTTAAGTTATGTGGTAAGCTTTGATCATTTGGAAGCCAGGGTTTTGCACCTACATATTGAAACTGTGGTGCATATCGATACAGCTCATCATACCAGAAGCAACATTTTGAGAGTATATATCTCGTATGAAACCTATTCAAATATAATATAAATATATATCTTCGTTTGTGTAAAAGAGAATAATGTTAACTTTGATGAAATTTATAGGAACATTACCAAATTCTACATACAGTAGCCAAAGCTATTAAAGCAACGTTCCATACATGACCTAATTTAATTCTGGATATAAAATAATGCGAAGCAATCCATGACATACTTTCTATTCTGGTCATGAGCTTTCCAAAGCCTTGCGTTCTCGCAAGTACATACTCTAGATTTTGTCTACTAGGTAAACTATACATCCCATCTCTCATTTGAATGAGAGATTTCAAAGTTACATAATCATTCTTTAGACACATTCTGTAACAATTGTCCAAAGCTTTGTCCAATTTGACCATGGACATGAAGCCTTTGTCATTTCGAAATTTATTTTTCATTCGATAAATTAAACGGCTTAGAACTGCAACGTTTCTATATAAATCATCCATCGATTCAAAATCATGGATCACTGTGCTTAATATCTTTTTAAATCGAGATACATCAATACCTAAAAACGAAAACAAACAGTTATCTACAGATATATATTTTTGTAATCACTTTATTGTTACAAGCCGTATTAGAAATTTTATGATAGGCAACAAATATATTAGCTCTCTCTCTCTCTCTCTCTCTCTCTCTCTCTCTCTCTCTCTCTCTCTCTCATAAATTTCTCTCTCTCATATATTTCCTTCTTGATTTGTTTTTTTTTAAATATAATACTCAAATGTAAATATCCATATCTAATAATAAAAAGAAATAATTATTCAGAATTCACACGAATTCGACGCATTTTAATTTGAAAATATAACCTAGATAAAAAAATATACCAGTCCTTTTAGCATCTGATGTCTTGATTTGCCACATTGTATACGGCGGTCGCTCCAAAGTAACATGATTCCATAGTGCCATCATTTTTACAAGTTTCAATGATATAATTACGTTATACACGTAAAATGTGTACAACACAACCACGTGGCGCAATTACAAAACAACAATTATAAATACTACAATCGCAGACGAAAAACTAAGAGTGAGTTTACAAAATAAAAGTAGAAGATCGTGAAGAATTGACCAATCATAGTCGATCTCTCTTCCACTGTGATTGGTTAGCTTGCTATTCCCGGCTTTCGAGCGCGATGATCATTTATCGACATTCGACATCTCGCATAATGGTGGACAATTTTGGCTGCGTCAAAGTCTCGCTACAAATGCTTTGAAACGTTTGATGGATCAATTAGAAGAAAGAATTTTACAAATTGATCAATTAAAAAACGCTTCAAAGTTGCAACATCGCGTTGACCCATATCTTTTATTTCTGAATTCGAATTTCATCATCTTAAAAATTTTTTTCTTAAAAGTGAGATCATTGACTATACATTGTATCCAACTTCCCCAATGTGAGAGATCACGAATCCTATCCGAAGATATTAAAGTCACTAGATCATAAAGTACCACAATTGATTTCAGAAATGTCGCGTAAAAATGGCCGAAGTGCACATAGTTCACGATTTTAAATACACGAGGGTCCACATAAAAATGCTCAAACTCATGCGTTGATCACATGTGTGATGTGTACTTTCGTATTCCAGTTCTGAACTGTACACGTATCCTTTGTGCACTTTTATGCACAAAACTTCTACGACAAATAAATCCGTATTAAACTAAAGAATATATAAATTGAGCATATATCCTTTTGTACATATTCTTTTGTTCATAAATAAATTAATTACAACTAAAAAACATTGATTTACATACTTGATGGCTTCATTTTTCCAAATAAAGCACATGATACAAATGCATAAATTCGAAATGGCTACGTGAAAATGAATGTGAGTTTGCTACTTTATAGATCTAGTAACTTTAGAAGGTATATGAGGTAGCGACGTAGAACTCTTTCCTCTTTGCGCATGTGCGACTTGATCAATGATACATTCTACATTTTTGAACATTTTTGAATAATAAAAACTTTTTCCTAAATTGTAATGAATAATGATATTAATGATGAAATATTAATTAAAATTGTAATGAATATTGATGAAGTATTATTGAATTTCATATTGAAATCAATTAATTAACCCATTTTTAGTATTATTTCATTAAAATTTTATTATAATTTATTAAAATATAATTTATTAAAAATTTATTAAGGAAATTTTCATTTTGAATTGGGTTGAAAAAATAGATTCTTTTTTGCACTTTTTTAAAGTTTTAAAAATACTCAGTTCTAAATTATATTCTCAAAACAGACAAAGTTATCTTAAAACGACTTCACGCACAAGCAGGTATATAGAAAATAATTCAATAAAATCTTCTTCTGGGCGTCTCAACGGTTTTTGCCTAACAGCCCAGCAAACGAGAATGGATTAAAATGAATTGAAATTTTTTTTATCCGAATGCGTATTTTAAATAACGAATATTTTTTTTTATATTTAATTGGATTCAATTAGATTAAATTACATTCAATTGGAAAACTGCATTTCCTATTCAAAATTTTGAATTGAACAGTATTCACAATCCATTTCAATCCATTCTCGTTTGCTGGAAGGTACTAACAATAGCCCTTTCTTGAGCAGGGGGGCTTTCTATTGAAAGCGAATATGTGAAAAAAGTTGATTTTACGATTTTTTTCGAAACGACGTTTCAAAATTGATGAGTGAGAGACACTATATTTCGAGAACTATAAATTCCAATCGAGTTCAAATTTGGAAAAGTTTTGTTAAATAAATTTTTGTCAAGGATACCTATAAAACTGCTACCTATAAAACTTTTTAAAATTAAACATTTTTTAGGAACCTCCAAAAATAAACAAAAAAAAATCCCACTTTTTATGTTTGCTAAATTCGTATAAATGAATATTAATATTTAAAAAAAACGCATTTAATTAAAATTGTTTGGTTTTCTTAAACATTTTTATATCTATCATAATTACGAAAGCAAAAAAAAAAATTAATGAGCATTTATCTGCTTCGTATGTCTGTTTTCAATGGAAATAACCTTGTCTCCTGCTCGCAGGAAAAAGTTAGACTTGTTTATACTTGTTTATACTTAGACAGGAAAAAACAGCTGGGAATTATTGAATTATTTTCTATCTACGGTGAGCACTTCAACGTCTTGTAACTTTGTCAATTTTGCGAATATCGTTATAATTTTTGAAAATCGATTTAACGGAATAAATGTAATCATACATATATTTAATAACATATATTTAAAAAAAGTATTTTATTCTACATAGATTCTTCATATCAGCGATAATTTTACTATAAATGTAACAACGTATTACGTGTCTCCTGCTCCCTTTAATTTTATTATATAGAACGCGTGAATATCTCGTACCATTGCACCATATCAATCATATAATCCGTCTTATGTCTTGTATTTAGTGGGATCCAATAATTCGAAATGCGGATATAAGATACAGTTATAATTTATAAATTTACATTTACAAGGCTTATAATATAATTTTAATATTAAAATAATCCTTATGCATATTAAAAACAAAAAAAGGAAAGAAAAAAAACGCTGTTGAATTTCGAGCCGGTTACAATGTACAATGATCAATGCTCTCGATCACTTAAAAGTTTTAAAACGCATTAGATACTTTATTTTAAAAATCGATTGTACAATTTTAAGATCTCATATACAGAAAGTGAATCAGGTAGGCTGGCAAGAAGCTTATCGCATCAATTATTCTTCTTGGCAGTCTCTCTTTAAAAAAAGGTGGCTGCTCGTTAAATCGAATAATTATCGTGATATCGTGTAAATAGTAACGATATAATTGCGATAAGTGCCCTGTAATTATACAAGATGTGTTTCTGTACGTAAATTCAAAGTTATCCTATTTTATTTTACTTAAACTAGAATATAAGCTAGAGCTTCCACAATCGTAAATAAGGAAATAAGTCGAATCATATCATAATTAATAATAATAATGAGACCTACAATAAATTACGTAAATGAATAAATATGTATCAAAATATACGAATATGAAACAGGTTCATTCATATTATAATAAAAAGATTTTGTTTCTGTTGGACAAAAAATACAACTTTGGCTCTTTGTGTACGCCAGATGAAAGAAATGCTGTCAGATGTGTGCATAACATATCGATCAAGATGAAGTTAAGTCAAGCATCGTGTTGGTGTCTTCTAACGCTGGCAATGGTAACTCATTCTTCTCCTCTTCGATTCTAGCATCCGACATCTTTAGGAACTTGATTACCTTCTCAGTAGCGGCGATTCCGCAACTACTCACTTCGTTCTGAAAAAAATGTGCGTGATAAACATTAAAACATATTTTTTTCAAACCAAATGGGATATTTCTCGAATGCTTACCGATGCCGTCAGATTCATGAAGTTGAAGAATTTTTGAAGTACAGATACCATAGTGGCGAAGTTCTTGTCTGGTAATCTACTTCGTACTAGCGACTCGTACTCCTATACAATAGAAAAAAGATTTAATAAGAAAAAAAGAATTAGTCCCTGGATGTAAATTATTAGATATGTAACAGATAGATTAATAATACTTTTTACTTATATAATCGTGTTTTTAAAGTTTTTTTTACCTTGTTATCCATTATTAAGTATCCAAGTAACAATACTACATATGCTCCGATTAGTGTATGCTCCATATGTCGTCCAGCTTTCTGTAACACTGTAAAATAATAATCTTACAGTTATATTATAATTTAAAAAATCTGGCATTCTCATGAAATATATAAATTAATTTTTAAAAAACATAAGCAAATTGGATTTTTTTCTTCAAAAAAATTTTTAATTTTCTGTCGATTCTAAATCATTAATCTCAATATAAGTAACTATTTCACTTTTTAAAACAGAAATTATAGTAAACAATACTGTAATTTTTTTTGACAGTTTCTTGAAAGAATATACTTCTTCAAAGAATGTCATTAAAAATTGATTTGTTCAAAATTCTATGCATTATTATTAATAAACTTTGAGCAAAATTAGATATCAAGATGGATATATGTATGCATACACAAGTAAACATTATACAAACATTTCGTAACGGTCTCTTCGATAAATTCTTCCTGAGATTTAGAGGTGCTCGATACTCTTTCTGTTTGCTCAGAATCTTTCTTTCCGTCTAAAATCGCGTCAGTTTTCTGTTCCTCGGCCCGCGCGAGTTCCTCTTGCTTATAAAATAAATCAATCAGAGACGCTACGCCGCTTTCCTCCGCTGAAAGTACGCAATTATAAAAATAAAGATAAATCTTGTATTCTCACAATTTACTACATTAAAGAAGTGTAAAAATCAGGTATATTTACCATCGAAAATATCTTCTAATGATGGAGGTGCCTTCGAGTTAATAAGAAGTTGCTTGTTATCGTCGCATTGCTCTACTAAATTTATCAACAGAATTAATGCCAACATCATCATATCAAATCGTTTTTCTTCTGGGAGTGATTCAGGCACGCGTAATAAAAGAAACAAACTACAATCCAAAACGCCAACTTGTGCGCCAACTGATCTGCTGCCGAAGGCTGTGTAAAAAAAATACATAAATAATTTTAAAATAAATAATTATTACTGACTACACTAATAATATCAAAAGAAAATCTTACATTGTCTGTTAAACCGATGAGTAAGATTGATGAGAACTTTAATAATTGCAAAAAGACATTCTCTTACAACAGCACCAGTGGAACTTTTATCGCTTGGATCAGTTGTTGGATAAACAGGAATCTCCTGTCCACATAAGTGATATAAACTAGCTAACGTGCTTACTAATACTCCATTTTCATATTTTAATAAATATGCCTGATTCTCTTCGTTCATATGTGTTACCTAAAAAAATAAGCAATGTTTAGCCTCTCTTCATTATTCATTCTTCTTTGTAATATGGCGCGTGATACAGGAGGGAAGGAAGAAGGAAAAAGCACTTACATTTTCTAAAACGCGTAAACATCTGTCAACTTTACGTAATTTGTCTAATAAAGGATCTGTCCAGCCAGATCTTAAAACATTTTGGCTGTTAATATGACGGTGACATTCTCGAATTGTCTTTACAATATGTTCCAAGCCACCTAATCCTCGTAATTCTTCTTTGAACCATTCTCCAGCGCGTTTTGACGTAAGACTCAAAAGTGTCTCCATAGCGAGCTGACCAACCTGTTAAAAGCAGCATATTTTTGAATTATTCGACAATAGAAATAAATCTATATAAATATAAACGCGTACATGTGTACAGAAATAAATATAAATGCAAAGAATGAGTATCAAAAATTACTTACGGTGATATTATCTAAATTTAGATGCTTAGCATGTCCTTGAGCTTGTATATCAGCACATAACTGACGTACTTTTTCTTTATTTTTCAATAATTCAGCATGACTGAGACCACAATCATCAAGAGCATCTTTATGGCTGGCATCAGATTCTAACAGACTTAACATTAATTCCAAACAATCGCGATCAAGATCCATAGCAAGACGATCTTGACTTAATACAAACATTACTGTAGCTGTGCATAGACCAAGACTCTACAAATAATAATAATAATAATAGTATCAGCATACAATTATTTTATATATATATATATATATATATATAAAGTTTAATAAGGAAAGCACTTAATGTAATATGTAATATTATATGGTATGAATATATAGAAATGAATAAAACTTTATCATATGCGAGAATTTATACCTGATCTTTAGTTGCATCATGAAGAGCTTTAAAAAACTTGGCAACAGTTCCATGAGCACGCACGTGCATACGAAATGCAGGAGCCATACACTTGCTTGCTAATCGTATGGCTGAAAGGCAACGAGTAGCATTTGGATTATTTTCTCTCAAAGTATCCAAGATATATTCCACATCGTCATTAAACTCCTGGAATTCTCCACTTTCTTGTATCTGATGGGCTTTCTTTACATTCTTTACTACAGTATAAAACTGCAAGGCAAAATAAAGGCAAATAAATATACGTTGAATCAAAATAAATCGTATGTATTACAACTCATTTTCATATTTATAATTTGCTGTTTTACATAACTGGAAATGAGAATAATTCTACTTATAAATTCATAATACAAAAAATTCATAGAAGTCTTTTATCAACAAAAATTATGTACTATAATATATCTTCCAAGGAAACAATCAAAATTCCACAATATAATAATTATATTGTCTATAGTATACTCACTCCTTTAACTTTTTTGCCACAGCGAATGCTCGTGACCGCATCAGCTTCGTCCTCGAAATCCACATCGGTCGTAGGATAAGTCACAACCCTTGTCAACTGCGAAGGTTCAAACTCTTCCTCGTATGCCACTGGTCCAGCACTGCTGGAACCGGACGCAGTGGTCGGCGTGCTGTTGCCAGTGTTAGGTGTATCCGTAGCAGTGGATTCCTTATCACTGTCGCACCATTTGTGTTTGTACAACGCTCGCCTCTTGTTCCCATTCGTCGCGCCCGTCGAACGGCTCTTAAAGATACTGCCTTTCTTAGCAGCGGGCTTGGTCGACGAAATACTAGTCGATGGTGGGTCCGAAGTCTGCAATTCCGAAACCGTGCTCGTCACGTGCAGTGGTATTTCACTCTCGGCGTTTCCACTAGCACCTTCACTGTCACTGCTTGAAAACCAATCTTGATCCACCAAGGTCTTGGCTGCGATCTCGACGGTGGCGATGGTATCAGTTGTTCCACGGGTTAGTAGTTCTGGCTCCAATTCAGGATCAAGTTCTGCTTCTGGTTCAGGCTCGAATTGTTGCGTGATCGTGACGGGTTCGGTCACAGCTTCATTGACAGGGATGTCTATAGAGCAATGTTGTTCAATTTGATTTACGATACTTTCTGATGTTGTGTCTTCTGTATTCTCCGTATTGTCATTGTCATTATCATTGTCATCAGTACCGGTGGCTAATGTCGGTGGTGCTACTGGTGATAATGGTGATGATGGTGGTGAGAGTGATGGTGATGGTGGTGATGGTGATGGTGGTGGTGGTGGTTGTGGTCTCGTGTCGGAATCACTTGATAATATATCGATCAGCTCTTGAGTTGTAGTTGGCAGTGGCTGATCGCGTCCGATCAACGGCTCGATAGTTGGTTTCGAGGAATACGTTGAGCTGCAGTCAGTCTTAACGATGTCGTAATGGGAGATAAGTGTATTATTGGAATCCGTCACTGATTTTCTCAGCGTCAAGGAGAGGCCGGAACCATGGGAGTTGGAAGTAATCGGCGTCGTCGACGGCGTCACAACGGAAGTCATCGCCGTTGAATCCAAGTGCAAATTCTTAGCGCGACTACGTGTTGTCCGTCGCATATCCGAATTATCCAATGGGATCGATACAGTGGAGACAACAGGTTGATGCGCACGTAAGGATCTATGATCGGACTTGAGCGACGATTCCGTATTGAAGGTCTTACGTTCAATATCCACCTTCGAGGGACTAGCGAGGGGAGTAGAAATCCTATAGGTATCAGGTTCGAGATCCTGAGTGTCCTGATGCACGTCCCCGCAAACCAATCGCGCCGTACCTTTGCATATTCTCAGTACGATCGGTGGTTTGCTCTCCTCCCGATTGGAAGTGTCGGGCGTACCGGTGCTATCTAAACTTTCTACTACTTTCTTAATTGAAGCATGTGACACTTTTGTTACGGCCTGCTGTTGCTGCTGCTGCTGCTGCTGCTGCTGCTGCTGCTGCTGCTGTTGTTGTTGTTGTTGTTGTTGTTGTTGCTGCTGCTGCTGCTGCTGCTGTGAAGGTTGTTTCGGGGCACGAGCCCTCCCATATTGCGAATCAGGTACTTGTCTGTAGATTGCCACATCCTGGCGAGATTCTTCGATCACAGGCGGGACATTTCGGCTCTTGAAGAATTTCTTCGGCTTGACAACCGCGGACTCCGATTTATTGTCCGGGTCAGTTTCGAAAGAAAATGGATCTTTTCCAGGATTCACGCGATTCTGATTCCCATAATCGAGTTTCATTCTCTTTGCGCCAAAAGTATTATGTATATCATCTCTCCTCCCTGAAAATGGAATAATTCTGAACATGACATTTTTTACACGTCGGAAATATATTACACGTCGATGACAACTGGAGATAGGTTGTTAAATAATTTAAATAGTATTTTAAATACATCAGATATCTTGAGATTAATCAGTATTCTTGAGATTGATAATGCTTCTAGATAAAGAAACGTTTCAATTAATAGAAAAGTATTTTATATATAATTATCTATTCATTTATATATAACACAACAAAATAAAATATTTATAAATACTGTATAAAGTACAGAATAATTTCATAGTTTATGTAATATTGTGTTTATGTAATAAATTTCTATTAAATTTTCAAATGTTAAATTCTATTGAACAGAATCATATGATATCATTGCAGTTAAATATTGACATTATATCATTGAGGTAAAATCAGTTGATTATATCAGTCTCTAAAAATAAATCTTGTCAATTTAAATCACTTTTACTTTACAAGAATAGATTACAGTCGTTACTCTCAGCGTTAAAAAGTGATTCTTTAAAATTTATAACTGTAAGAAAAACAATTTCTGTTGTTTATTTTTACTTATGTTATTTTTATCAATATTAACTTTAATCTCAATTTAATTTATTTTTATCTTTTTCTAATCCTTAGAATTAGAAAAACTAAAAAGGAAGTTAAATTAAGATTAAAATTAATTTATATTGGTAGAAATGATGTTATTATGTTTATCAACATTATGCATTAGTGGATATATTTTAATTTTCACTCGATAAATATTCTTGCTAAATACATATCCAAGAAAGGAATATCGGCCATAACGACGATAAAGATTTGTATATGAAACTTTCTTTTATAACTTTTCTCTATACATTATGAGAAAAAAATTTGATCTCAATACCATCATTGTTTTAAGATACAAAAAAATGTATATAATTAAAAAGTTTATAAATGTATTCCTCTCTTTCCATCATAAACACAGCAAATTTTAATGTTTAATGCATATTTCAACATATAGATTAACTTTAATTTCAGTTCAATTACTCTTAATCCTTGTTTAATTCTTAGAATTAGAAAAAG
Source organism: Atta colombica (assembly GCF_001594045.1). Taxonomy (NCBI): domain Eukaryota; kingdom Metazoa; phylum Arthropoda; class Insecta; order Hymenoptera; family Formicidae; genus Atta; species Atta colombica. The sequence continues at coordinate 525,471 of NW_017259295.1, forward strand.
ATAAAAAATCAGTTATAAATCAAGCTAGAATTAAACTACATTGTCATAGAAACAGATATAATTCTCAGAATCAGAAAGAGGTCAAGTTAGTCCAACCAAGAAATTAAAATTAAATTACATTAGAAACAAGCATATATATTTCAATGTATAAAGTTGGCCACAATTTATTGTTTACAAAATACGTTTTTCTTCATCATAACAGCCATCCATCGCTGTGTAAAAAGTAACTTTCAAAAGTGCTGTTGTAGCAGCAATCACCACGTACATCTAATGTAAACATAGAGCGATAAAGTTTTTTTTTTTTTACCATTGATATTCGTGCTCCTGATAGAAGTAAAAGATGTTATGCCCCATTTGCCGACGGTGCCCGCGGACTTGGCTGCGGACGGGCGATTGCTGTTCTCGCGGAAGAGCTTGTCGAATTGAATGCTGCCGGGTGTTACACTGCTGACCTTGCGGCTGTAAGACTTGGTGTAACTGCGGGACGTCATTGTGCGCGCGTCTCGTGGATCCTCTTCGGCATCGCAGGATGATACAGACGATAATGACGCAATCTATCCTCGTGCCCGTCGGTGACGAGCGGCTGCGCGCCGCGCGCGCTCACGACGTGGATGCCGCGGCCTCCGGAGCATCCGAAGCGCGACCGTCCACCGTTTCCTGTCCACCAAGTGCGTGTCGTATCGACGTTAGCGGGCAGCCGAAATTCGGACCGATTCAGCTGCGGCGGATGGCGGTGTCTCGCGGCGATGCGATAACGTGCACCGAAACAAACGCCATATTATGAGCTACTCTGACGCGCACGAGACGGAGACGGGCAGCCTCTCTCATTCGCTCTTCCTCTCTATACTTTGCACGTTTGTTCGCTCGCTCGCTCACTCTCTCTCGCTCGCTCGCTTGTTTGTTCGGTTCGCGCGCGACGCCGAGATGATAAATTCGATTAGCGATCGGAACGATCCCGGTCGGGCGCTGTGCCGCGCGACCGCGATACTCCACTATTTCTTGGCACCTCGGAACTTACTGCTAATGCTTCTACCGCTTTCTTCGTCGCTACTCGTCGTCGCTAAACTCCACCGTTCGTTGTTTCTTCGCTCTTTGTCCACCACTCGGCTACCATTAATTTCTGAGACTCGTGGGGATTATTAATCATCAACATAGATCTTGAGCCATCTGCCGATTTTTTTTCGTTTCGGGATTTAGATACACGTATATAGAGGTGTATACATATATATGTATATTACGCAGAGGGGAGAGGGAAAATGAAGTGTCGACACTCCACACGATATTTGCCATTTCTACCAGTAGATAGAGTACGCATATGACTATTCTAAAGTCACTAGATTAATAATAGGTCTGGGTATCAATCATGGGGTCGATTCTGTATCTTCAAGGTGAAAATTATAAAAGTGAGCAAATTTACTAGATGTTGACTAATGAAATTATCAATATTCTAGTAAATTCGCTCACTTTTAATTTTCACCTCGTTTCGAGATACATAATCCCCATAAAAACTTTATCCCTAGGATTGAAAATGAAAAGTAAAAATTTTAACCATTGAAGTTAATGGAGAAATTTTTCACTTTTCATTTTTTATTCTAGGAAAAAAGTTTCATGATTGATACCCTGGGATTCGATTGTGGATTTTGAAAGGAGGTGAATTATAGAAAGGAGGAAAATTACAAAAATGCAAAATTACAAAAAAGAGCAAAGGTTACTAGGTATTGACCAATTAAATTATGAATATTCTAGTGAATTTACTCACTTTTGTCATTTTCACTTCATTTGAAGTACACAATCGACTTCCTGTTCGCGTTATATGAGTTCTCCAAATACGAGGGTAAATCAAATATAAACGAGAATTTTTTTTTTTTATTGAACGAGAATAAAAATATAAAGGAAACAAATTATTTTTTTACTTGGTTCCCTGCTACATTAATATATTTTTGCCAGCGGATAGGCAATTTGGCGATTCTGTTTTCGAATCCTCCCAATTTTTAAATTTTAGCGGGCCAAACAATTGATAATTGCATTGAGACAAATCTTTCCATACGATTATCATTTGTTTGGATCACTGGAAGAAGAATTGGAAGAACAATATAATTCGTGGATGATGCCAGTGTAAAAAAATTCGTGCAATTAGCTGCAGACACAACTTACTACTTTTTATGAAAACGAAATCCGAAACGAAATGCGAAACTGCCTGTTCGCTGGAAAAATATATTAAAGTAGCAGGAAACTGTATGCAGAGAAATAATTTTTCTTTATATTTTTATTTTTTTTTTTATTTTTCTTCAATAAATATGTAGTAAAAAAATTCTCGTTATTAAGTCTGTTCTTTTTGGCTGAACTTTTGCATTCAGTTCATCTTTCTTCTTTTTTTTTTCCTGGAAAGAAAAAGAAGAAAGATGAATTGGTGCAAAAGTTCAGCCAAAAAGAATAGGCCTTATATTTGATCTACTCTCGTATTTTGTACTTAAAATGAGATAGATATACATTGAAAAGAGTGAAAGCAAAGATGCCAAGTGCAAAAATGCAAGCAACGTAAAAGACCTAATCTTTCTCGCTTTCGACTTCGAATATCAAACATATACTTATCAGAAATTTAGCCACAAAAAACAGATTTCTAAATGACAGTCGAAATAGCCAATAGTAGAAACTGTCCAATCAGTCTGTCCAGAGTCTGGCCACCTTTTTCCCGATTTGTGATTGGTTCGACATTTTTTATTCATTCCATTTAAATGCTAATATAATATAATAAAAATATATTATGCTTTAACTTTAAATGCATGATGCATAGCTATGGACTTGCTGTTATGTAATATTTATGATTAGACACTATTAAATTTTTACGTTTTTTAAATTTTAATCGTCAGTTGCTTAAATGTGCCAAAATGAATATTTATCAAAAACTATAAAGCTAAAACCCACAATGTCCACGATACTAGAAAATCAGTCCAAGATCTTGGGCAGAGAAAGAATTAAAAATCACATTTGAACAATTTGATCACATTACTATAGTGATTGATCAATTCTTTTTTATCCGAGGTCTCGATTTTTAGCATCGTGGACACAAAGCTTTATAGATTGTCTCTATAGACGCTGCAACTTGCAGCGTCACTGCAACGTAAAATGAAATGAGATAACACGATATTTTTCTCTCGCACAATTTCGATGAAAAAACCATTTCAGTTGGTCAGACTCTGATTACAGGATCTTTAGATATACGATGATTTCAGCGCTGTAAATAAAAACACATTGATGTATTTAATCGATGAATAAAAAAACTTTGATGTTGATTGCGTTTGCATTTCACGTGATTGATCAATTGATGAATTAAAAAACTCACCTTATTATATTTCTAAAGAGAAACTTGAAAGTGAGTGAACATTCCGGCTTTTTTCGTGTACCAATCCTCATAAGGTAAGGTTTTTGATGGTTTTTTTTCATACTATTATGGATTAAACAAGGACGAACTGGGATAAATATGATTGTCGGATGATATTTCATTTGTGCGTTTTTGTCGTTCGACAAATATGTGACAGAAAGGTCCTCTCTCTATTCTATAGCTATCAACAAGCTTGAAAAATTTGTCGTACGACAAAAACGCACAAATGAAATAGTACTCTCTGTCCTTGTCTGATCTACATAATATGGAAAAGAACCAAAAAAATGTGGACATTATTCTACAAGATTTGATATCGACATATGATATTTTATTCGTTTTATTAGTAGTAGATAATGCAGTACATTAATCATTAATGGATCATAGTAGCAGTCTGATTTATCGATCCCATTTAAATATATTGGGTCGATAAATTAGATTGTTACTTTATGATCCAGCGGATTAATGTGTGTTTATCACATACGTCTATTATATCTGTGAGTTGATAACTGTCGAAGCCACTGTTAAAGTCAGCTGTCAAACGTGCGGGATGTCAAAGAGATCAATCAACGACCCGACAACGGATGTTAGCTGAGAGATGAATCACGTGAAATGAAGTTTCTCTTGTGTCATAAACGTTATTAACTACTCAGTTAACTCCAGTGTTCATCTTCGTCTAAACTGCTTCTTAAATATAGGGCGTATAGGCGTGTAATAATCTATGAATTTAGGCGTATTTAACAGAGTTAATCTCAAGGTGATTATATTCGACAGATTTCTGCATTTCTTCATTTAATTACACCTACTTTCATCTATTTACATTATTTATCATGTTCAATCTTAATTATCTTATATTTAGTATCTTTAATTTTTCATTGATTGGAAGAAGCTCAATGTTTCTGTATTTTTAGGATTCCCAAGGAGGGATGTATTCAGAATGGGCCTCATTGAGCACTCTGATCCAACAAGGCTCGGAGGAAAGCCAAAGCGTACTGGAGAAATTTCCCCCTGGTGCAGGCAAGGAGGTCGCACTATCCATAGTTCGCCAACTCGCTGCAAACCTGGGCATCACCCAGGCAGGAGAACCTAGTCCTCTCTCCACCGACAGGGAGGTGCAATGGTGCATGGAGGTGATATGTTTTGGTTTGTCGTTGCCGCTGGCTGAGCACGACACTGTCAGAGATTGTGTGAACATATATTGCGAGTGGCTGTCTGCTCTATATTCAACACCAAAGATCTCTGTGCCCAGACCAATTGTAGATGACCCAAACTTCTATGCCAGAAAGATCATAAGTCATTTTCACAATCTGTTTGTTCCAAGGAAAGGGGAAGGTAAGACAAGATTTGGTTTTTTTTATATGGCAAATTTACTTATTCTTTTGATCAAAGGCTCATTTTCTTTCCCAAAGTCTGGCCTTTTCTATATCAGGATCTAGGTAATACACGATATACATATTTCTGAAGACTATATACTTTTTTCTGAAGACATTTATATCAATTTGCAAAATGAATACTTATATCAATATCTGTAATACATCACTTTCGATGAATGTTTCTAGGTACAGACACTATAAATCGGCAAGCTGTTCTGTGTCATCGAGTACTTAGAACTTTGCAGCAAATTGCGAGAGGTCCTGCAACACTGGAGAGAGAAACATGGGAAAGCTTACTATTATTTCTCATCGGTATTAACGATGCACTATTAGCACCACCAGCAACTAGGGAAGATGCGGGAGAGCAGTTATGTGAGAGAGTGCTCGGTGTATTGTTAGAGGTATGGAAATATTCTAATTAATTAAGGATGTATAGTTTCTACAAAAAGTAACTGAAATTGGAAATTCACTATTTCAGAAACTGTATACCTGATACATTCTTAAACTTATAATCAACTATATAAATTTATATAAAACAAATTTTTTTCAGGTCTGGCTGGTCTCTTGTGAACGCAGTTTTCCTTCACCTCCGTTATGGCGAACATTACGAGAATCTTGCCTGCGATGGCGTCACAGATTGGCTTTAGTAGAGCAGTGGAACCGCGTTTGTCTCGCTCTTACAGCGAGGCTGCTACATATTATGTACGGACCAATGTTTCCCGAATTGAAAATAAGTATGTGTCTTTAATATACTCATTAACAAAGTTTGCACATTGTTTGTGGTATTATGATAAACTTTGTTAATAGGCGAGGAAGACACGCAGTTAGTACAACCCACTATGTCGGATGAAGCAGTGGCACAAGCATGGTACAGATTATTGCGTACTATCGGTGATCCCGTAGATTTGTGTAGACCTGCTGTTGTCTCGCAGACGCAAGCCTTTCTGCAATATGCTATCGCCAGTCCTAATGTCATAGATCCATGCCAGCACCCATGTTTGCAAAGCTTGCCGCAAATATTTCTGAAAGCGATAAAAGGCATAGCGGGTCAGGTCGACGCTTTCCTCGGTAAGTCAAGGCTGTCATTTTAACACTACCAAGCGAAAAGTACCAAGCGAATAAATTATTATGAAAATAAAAAATCATATATATTATTAATACAAAAGATATAATTATTCAAAAGTTTCAGAACCCTATATTTTACACAAGAAATATATTAATTTAAAAAATCAAAACGATCAATAATGACCGCTCGGTTACTTTTAATGTTAATTGAACGTTTAATTCGTGATCTATCTCGAAAAGTCTTGTAAATTATCTCAGGAGCAAGAAGATGTCAAATGTATATTTTCTGAAATTTGTTTCTATCTATGACACTCGCACATCTGTCAGCTTGTTCACCTGTATATTTGCAATGGTGGCGGTTGCACATTGTCGCAAATGTTTTAGGAGTTTCACAGGCATGCTGTTGGGAAGAATGTTGCGTATCCAACGTTACAGGAAATAGCGGCATCAGCAGCGGGGGTGTTGGATGGGATAGGTCGAGCAGTAGGGATCAGCCTCAGCCTTCCCCCACACCCCCAACTCAACGCAGACTTGCCAAAAGTTTCAGTGTCACTCCTTCTGCAGTTACTAAGGGTATCTTAGTGCAATACTTTCTTTCTTGCCAATATGATATTATACTCAATTAGTTAATTCCTTTCTGCTAAGATCTGAAATCACAGATACTGTATAACACTCTCATTTTGTATCATAGTTTTCTTTTATACTATATGCTATACTTTATTCTATATTATTAAATTTTGCTTTGATTATAAGCATACAAAAGTTGTTACTTATTAGAACTTGAACTTAGATAATTCACTTGTTGCTATTATAAAACATCTTGTAGAAACTTATAAACATTTGATAGGAATTCCAAAAGCGTCGTTAATTGGATTGACGACAAGCCGTGTGTCTAGTTCACCACCAATATTAATATCCAATTCCGGACCATCATCCGCTTCAAGTACAGCATGTAATATCTTTTCTATAAGTTCATAATTATATAACAAAGATATATCCGTTTAATCATATGATTGTGTGATTTGCAGCCATGACTTCGCTAGGCCAGGATATTAGACCTCCTTTAGCTCCAGGACGACCCAAATGTAACAGTATACTGCATCTCTTCGGAGAATGGTTGTTCGAAGCTGCGTTTATTGGTACCGAGGGTTGGTCGCAGAATTTACCACGTAAGTGTTACTTGTGTGTGCGTGAAATAAAAGAATATTTCACATGTAATTATATTTTATATACCATAATCATTTCATATGCAGAACCATCGGGTGCTTCCAAACGTCCGTCTTCGGTACTCGTAGATGGGCCAAGCTCATTGCAGGAAACCGTGAGCGATGTACCGTCGACGCTCTGTATAGATCGTTATGAGTCAGGTAGAGCGGAGGCATTGGGCGCCCTGTGCCGAATTTTTTGCGCCAAGAAAACAGGCGAAGAAATCTTACCCGTATATCTAGCTAGATTTTATCAGGCGATGTATCACGGCCTTAAAGTCGACGAGGTATCGATTGTAATTCATATTTCTTGATAGACCTAGAAAGAGATAAGTATAACATGCAATTAATTTATTTTCAGTCTCGTGAATGTGGTGAAACATTGGCGAGTATTCTGTTGAATTCGGCTGATCTGTTTCGCCTCGATTTGAACGGTATACAAGTCTTGGTGCCAGCCGTGTTATCCGCTCTGGAGGTGGTTCTACCAGAGAAAGATTTGAAGCTGAAATCTAATGTAGTATCAAAGCCGGACTTGAGAAGGGCCTCGATACATTTGCTAATATCGATGTTAACGCTGCCTTTGCATTTTCAGGTGAAAACATATGTATGAAAATGTAATAATCTCTCTCCTGAATTCTGCTTTGGCAAAATTCATTAATATTTAATAAATCAGTCGTTGTAATTCAATACGCGGTATGAACGGTAATCATTGAAGAAAGATATATGAATTACAGAATCTCGCTATTAAAGAGCTTCCAGTAATTCCAGGCACAAAGTGCTTTTTCTCCGAGAAAAGTCCCGTAACATTTGTACAGTTAAAATCAAGACTCATGAATTTACTCATAAACGCTTTACAAGTGGAGACTGATCCTCAAAATACGCACATGCTGTTGGGTAAGTTAATAAAATTGAAAGATTACTATCGATTGCTGATGATTTAACTTTTGCTTATATGTATTTATTATTGAATTCTCAATATTATTTTTGATCGAAATTTTCATTTTTTTGAGAAAGTTAATTTTCTGTTAAATAAAATTTTCTTAAAAGTTCTCAACAAAATTAACATTCTATTGAAAAATAGAAAATTGAATTTATGAATAGGCAACATATAGTTTTACATAGATGGAAATAAATGTAAGAATAATTTGTTATGTAAAAATAATTGTTTTCAGGAGCTTTATTACTGAGTGTACAAGATTCTGCAGCAGCGGAAGAAGTAGAGCAAGTCACACAACCCGATACCGTAGCGAGTGATTCGACAACTAATTTGTTATCTTCAGGTTTGTCATCGATACTAATAAACAATATCAGCTTGCATTCGGTTAGATGCACTGTTCTGAGTTACTTAGTAATAATTCCTGTTTGTGTCCAAATTTTATAAATGATCTTATGATCATAGGCATTATTTTTTATATTACGTGACGAAATAGTATAAAACATTGTTTTATTGCCATTTTATAAAAAAATAATATAGTAAAGAATGCTTTGCAATGTAAAATAATAAATAAATTTAATAATTAATCTCGCTCATTTCACAAGATGAAGTCAAACTTCTCTTCATAAGCCTATGATCATGATTGGTTTTTCTGTGATGCCAATAAAACAGTAATGTCTTAGTATATTGCTACTTCATTTAATACAGCGACTTTTTATTAATATTTATTGATAACTTTATGAATGGGAGTTAGTATAAAGACGCAAATGTTTGCGTCTTTCACAATGCTTAATATCACCTCTCATCATATCAGCTTTATACGTGCTTATATATGAAATGTTAATTTTTTTTATTGTTATTACGAGTTGTGTTCTGTTGTGCGTTTCGCCATTGTACTGTCTTATCATCGCTTAATATAGTCACCAGCGATTCGGCCAGTCAAATAAGTATATCCAGTGATCAGCGATCAATTGGTGATGCCTCTGACATTGCAACTCTTCAAGAGGAATGCATTGCGTTCGGTAAATACACATTTACTGTTTTATCTTGCTACATACATTTTCATAAAAATCACATTTGAAAACATTCGTAGAATGCGAATTTCATTTCTTATGCTTATCATTTATTATGTTTTTATCGTTACGTTTACAAGAAAAAATTACTTGTTCTCTCTTCCTTTTTCCTTTCTCCTTCTCTTTTTATTTGTACACACACACACACACACACACACACACGCGCGCGCGCGCACACACACACACACACACACACACACACACACACACACACACACACACACATGTATATACGCACTTAGCATTTGTTATATATCAATTTTATGTATTTATTTATATAAAACACAGGTTAATAATATTATTTCTTATAGATCAAGGATTAAATGAGAGAACATTTTTGTAGATTCTGCCCACGCTCTTTTTGTGCGAGCAACATACCTGGTATGTCACCGTTTGATTTCATCGTGGAAGACCGACTTGAATATTTCTCTAGCAGCACTCGAGATGCTGTCGGGATTAGCACGTACACGCATTCGCGAAACAGGTAGTAACATCAATATAACTTCAACGTATTAAGATTTAAATTTTGCTCTATATATATATATATATATATATAATGTGTAAGAAATATATACTTATCTGCATTTTTATTTCAAAATTTCTGCTGTATTCTGCATGCAGCAAGGAGACTTACAGGTTCGATATTGCTGTCAGACAGAAATTGTCAGTTTTAACGTTGAACGTTCGTGGAACAAGCGCTCAATAATGTTACGTATGTTACAGATGCTCTAGAATGCAAGAGAGCAGTAAAATGGTTATGCGATTACATTTCGTATCAATGTTGGCGACCACCTCCGGCGCACTCCAAGGACCTTCATTCGTCTATTGTTGCGGCATTCAGTTGCCTGACAACTTGGCTGACCGCTCATCCGCAATTGTTACAAGTTGATAAATTTTTAAAGTTGATTTACAAAATTGTATAATTTTAATTGAAATTCTATATATGCATTGATTTCTTTTTTTTTTATTGAAGGATAAAGACTGCTTGACTACAGTATTAGAAGTCGTCGAGCTCGGAGTGTCCGGCACTAAGAGCGTCGGAAAGCCAGGAGAACCCATCAAAATGAAAGACGAAAAAGAGTTAAAACCCGCTTCTATGCGCGTAAGAGACGCCGCCGATGCTCTTCTTACTATTCTGTTGGAGCAGGTTTGTTCTCCGAAATACACAAAAAAAAATATATATATATATAAATA
>NW_017259295.1:535793-539091 GCF_001594045.1 Atta colombica
TATAAAAACAAGAGTATACAGCAATCCAAGATTTTTAAAATTATTTGGATCTCTAGAGATTTATGTTAAAGTTTTCTTATCTAAAATTTCAACGATTCTTAAGAATTTTCAATCTTCAATCAAAAGGATCGTAGAAATTACTTTTTCTTAATTTGTCGAATTTATAATTGTTTTTCTCTTCGTAGGTTGGCTATTTTCCAAGCGCTTGCGGAGCACAATCGCTCTCGTCATTGTTAGATGAGGTATCTCTGCTTCGACACTGCAACAGTTGGACTGGCGGACGTGTGGCACGACAAGCGGCCGTCGAGAGATTTCGTTACTTCGTGTCCGAAAACGCGATTGTGTTAGCGCTGTTAGAGGAACCATTGGGAAATGATCAGGATCCTCAGCCGACCGTGACGGTTTTAATCCGCGGGCCATTCGGTAGACACGCGTGGACGATGCAACTCCGTCATTTACCACGTCATCGATCCAGCATCAGAAGTATAAACAGTAATCCCGGACGGCCCCTACCATTGGCTGAAGCCGCACCGCAAACGGATTATAAACCAAGATTCTTCCCAGATAATGTTGATCGTATTCCTCACTGTAAAGTGTAAGTGAATGCCTACAGATCTTAATACAAAAACTTAATTTAGTTTAACTTAAAGCTATAAAGCTATATATTAACTTAAAGCTATATATATTTAGATTTGAATAATTAAAATAAAATCAAAATTAAAATTATTACTGAAACACTGAAATGTGAAATTATTGAAATACAAATGATAAAATTCTGATTATATGATGTACGAAATGCTCATGAAATTATTTAAATTAATTGAATATTCTACTACATCTAAAACTTGGAATCGCGTTTTACAGCATTCTAATCCAAGCGATATTTAATCTTCATGACAGGGATGAATCGATACCAAGTCTCGAGGCAGTTATGAGTGATAATGACGCGGTGAGAGATGAACATCAAATCCTTGCGCAGCTCTTAGAACGTCAGATAACGCTCGAGTCGAAACACGACAATGGTAATATAAAAACTGCAGAAGACAAAACTGATGAATGTATATCACCCCAGATTTGTCATGAATTCCAAACGGCTCGTTTGTTCTTGAGCCATTTTGGTTTCTTAAATATGGAGCCTAAGGAGAATGATGAATCCAGAAATAGCGGGTTAATCTCACTAGATCCAACTATCCCTGGATTCTGTACGGAGTTGGAGACTTTGGATAATATTAGTCCGCGAACATGCGACACTGTTCATATCTTTTATGTAAAAGCAGGTCAAAAATCTGCCTCCGAAATATTATCAAACGTGGTAAGATATTGGTTTTTTTCTTTTAATTTATCATGGTTTAGAATTTTAAAATATATGCTATCATCATTATTTATCCTGTGTTGTAAATTTTTTTCAAAAAAATGATACAACATTATGTTATATCTTGTGTTCACAGCTGCATGACGAGAATGTGTCGCCAAACTTCTTGGAGTTCTTAAGCTCTCTCGGTTGGCCCGTTTCCATATCCGCTCACGCAGGTTGGACGGGTCATGTATCGACTTCATGGAGAGTAACAGCGCAAGTGAACGTGCCACAGCCAGCTCACAGCAATCACGGTGGAGCACTTTACAATGGTGACACTCACGTGCTATATTGGGCAGACGTAAGTTCGGAAATTGCGTTTGTTGTGCCTACGCAATCGTATCTCGTGGTCAGCTCGGATTCATTGGAGGAGAGTAGTTACAACAGCGATATCAGCACCAATGGACAAGGTAAATGTTGAAGAGAATACTAATAAAAAATACAAATTTGGAAATTATATATGCTTTTTTTAATTGCTTTTTTATTATATATTCGATTTAGATTATTAGTATACAAAGGATGGAATATGGTTTAGCTCTTAAAAGCACAGTTTACATGTTTTATTGTAGTGTGGTTTGAACGGAGCATCAGTGAAAGCACGGATACTCGCAGCAGCGGAACATCGCAAAACACAACACAGAATTCTAGAACGATGTCGCTCGATCTGGAGAAACAACCATCGAGCTTACCGGGAGCAGGTCCGACAAATTCCTCAAGTGCAGATCCCATCAGGCCCAGGAGGACAATGAAGCAAGCTGTGCCATCTCAAACTAATACAAAGATCATGGTCGTGTGGTTGGAAAGTCTGGAGGATCATATCCAATTCCCGATTGGTTCGTTCATTCTTCTTTCGCTAAACATCCCGAAAATTGCATAATTAATTTTAACTTTTTATTGTATATTTTATACCGCGCAGCGTTATCTTGTATTTTCTCTATATCAAATTAAACAATTTTATTGGATTATAGGCGATCTGCTACCTTCTACTTACACCGGACTGGAACAATCGAGGATGCTGCAAGCAACCGATGTGCACGTTATTTTTCTTCAAGCTCTTGCTAACGGATTGATGCGAATCAGATTGCAGGGGCCAGTTTCTAGAATCAATTTAGCAACGCCTTTAATCGATGGTATGGTAGTGTCAAGAAGAGTTTTGGGGACTCTGGTTAGACAAACGGCTCTTAATATGGGACGTAGAAAAAGGCTTGACAATGATAGGTAATAAAATTAATAATAAAAAAGATCATTTTTAATTACAATATTTTTGTATTTGATTAATTATATCGTGTTTATATTAAAATATTATGTGCGATTTTTATTTTAGATGTATAAACGCATATATTTACGTTTCAGTTATCATCCACCGCATGTACGAAGACGTCTAAAAATTCAAGAGATGGTACAAAAATATAAGAGAAATTTAACCGATCCAGAGTTATTGACACTTTTATTCAGCAGCACACAAACCTATCAAGTCAAATAGAAATTTTCTAGAATATCTATGAACTTAAGTTTGATAGCCTAATTTCTTTGTTGCTATAATAATAGAGAAAAATAAATTTTTTTAAAGAATGAATTTTACATCTCATGTTCTATTAAATGTCTTGAAGGTAAAGTTATTACCTTTTATTAAAATAACTGAGAGAGGATAACTTTAGAAAATGTAAGCAAACCTTTTTTCGATTATTACTTAAAAATCTTAGTAAAAAATAGAGTAATTTTCTATTTATAACTATTTCTTATTAAAAGATATACTCACTGTACAGTTCATTTAACACACATAACAATTCTTTATTTCCAACATCATTTTTCCGTATTTAATTCAGATTCTTTGAATAAAAAATCAATTACATAATAATCTTTAATAACAAAAAATATAATAATAATATATGAAATTAAAAAACAATTTTAATGTAATAATTAAATAACATTACATCAGGTATC
>NW_017259295.1:539138-567909 GCF_001594045.1 Atta colombica
TACAGAAATTAGATTTTCTAAAATAAATACTTTGAAAGATTTCAATACAAACTTTTTTTGATCTTAGTTCCCGGTGACTCTGTACACAACTCTAAAATTCTAAAAATAGCTATAATAGATATAATAGATAAGAAAGCTTTAAAACATATTATATTTAACAAATTATGATTTTCCGAAGAAAGTCTTAAAAAATAGCAAATTAATAGAAGTAAACGTTTTAAAAGAATGTATTTTTGTTATATGATTTTTAATATATGTATTAAGCAAAAGAAGAATTTATATATTATTACTTGTAAAATTTACTATTGTAAATAATGGTGTAAATAAATCCAAATTACGTATAATTGTTATTACGAAAATAAGTTCTCTCAAGTCCGTTGTCTTTCAAAGATGTAATGCCTTCTTCTGCATACCCATTGATAAGGTAATTAGTAGAGTGTAAAGATATTTTTGGTAGTTTGCCATTGTTTTTCGAGAGGTAACGTTCAAATAAAATCTAACATATGTGTACGGATGTGAATCCGAATCTTTGGCACAGAGGGTAGGGACTCTTTATGCCACCATCTTTTGCTATATGTATGTAAAACAGTAGAAAAATACATTTTATTTAATTATTATGTATGATTATATTTTATCTAAAACTCTTCGTATACACATATATATCAGATAATTGAATTTAACGAAGATCGCGATAGATAGCTGAAATTGTTACTGTCTAAAAAACAAATATTTAATTCTAAGATTTTGGTTGATTATTCTTGCGCAATAGAGTGAAATAGCTACTCGGTATATATACACATGCCTGAGTTAAAAATATCTCTAGTTACAATTTTCTTCTGTTTTACGCGGAACTGTAAAACGATTGTCATATGATTTGATAATTAATCAATGATTCATTTGTTTTTGTTATGTGTATAGTTGCCTTCAAGTAATGAATTATATACACATTCGTAAGAAAATAATTATGTTTCGTTTTGCTTATATAATATTTAACAATTTTATATTAAGAGGAATATCAGCATTAAACAGATATTTCTCTTACGCAATATTACGAATTATTGTTACAATTGTTCTGCGCGGTTACAATTGTCGGCGCGAAAAGCCGAGAACATTATCGTGTTTCTTAATGAAAGTTTCCTGAATTCAAAATTATTTCCATTCGTATTTATATTCTTATACTAAAACCTTTAGTAAATTGATAGCGGGAAGAGAGGATTTAATAACGTGATTCAGCGTTTATTTCTTGTCTAAAGGCGATGCATCATATATATATTGTCCACTTAACTGATATGCTTTTGTAGGAATGCTCGATTCCATTGTGAAATTCATTATCAGTTGGCTCACATTGTAATTTCGCGCTAATCTGCCTTGCAGTGTAACAAAAATAGACGAATTATCCGATGTGAGCGGTCACTCTTATCTCTGTTGACAAGTTAATCGCCGATCTAACGATATAAGCATTTATGTTTTATCAACAAATTGTAAAGAAGCCGCGAAATGCATAGAAAAATGTTTTGAAGTTTCTGACGAAACTAATCAATGAAGGAGATCAGGTGTCATTAAAAGGAAAAAAGATCAATAAATAACATTTGTAATATTAACGGGGAGAGTTAAATTATTTATTGCTCAAAGTTATTAATCTTTAGTCTCTATTTTACATAGAAAGAAATATTAGACTGGAAATAAAGAGTATTACACAGAACTTTTATTGCGAGTAATTTTAGTGATAGTGAATTAATTTCGCTTGTTTTAATTTAATCAATAATAATTTATTATCAAATATATTTACGTAATTTTATACTGTTAATGTACGGATAGAATTATTAATTTCTGATTTAGTAATAGAAAAAAAAATTAGATTGGGAACGATAAATTGTGGCCAGAAATTTTGCAAATAATTTTGCAGAGATCTTATTAATCACCAATTAACTTAATCGATGATAAAATATACATCAAGTACTATCTTGTTATATGGATGATTTATCAATAAAATGAAATGAGATGAGCCAATAGATGAAATGGGAGATTAGATTAAGATCAGTGAATTATCTAATTTTAGAAAGAATTTGCGGAAGACAATAATGCCGATTGAATTAACCAATTGGGTTAATCAGAAAAGACACACCGCTTCAGTTTCGCCGACATCGTTTGATATCGATTTTCAATATTCTAAAATTTTCAATTCACAACAACAGTTGTTAACAACAAATTTTTTTTATAGTCGATTTTCACGTTAAATTTTTTATAGTCGATTTCCATGTTAAATGATGCGGTACATTTTTCCAAGCGATAAACGTTATCATCCTTATCATAAAGAAATTAAAGATGACAACACAAGTCAGCAACACGTCAGCTGTTTAGTACCCCGTATTGTATTGTTGGACATGGATTCCTATTTAATTTCGTATGTTTACATCCACCTGTGCCATGTCAGCAGATTATTTTCGACTCGTCACGGAACGATAATATATAATTTCGCTGAATTCAGATGATAATGATCCTGATATATGTTGTGGTTCTTTCTTTTTCTTTGTTTTTCGCATATAGCACAGAATATTAAAATTTGATTTCTGCATCCCGATAGTACTACTATAATCCATTTAAATGCGAAAAATATTTATGTTTTTAAATTATTTTATGAATTAATATAATTTGTACACGAACTCAAAAAAAATTCGAAAAGATATACAAATAATATATTTATATTATGTGAGAGTAAAAGTAGATAGTATTTTCTATAATTAATACATATCTTTTTTTGATATATAATTTTAAGAAACATACAGTCAATTTTATTTTTTATGAATAAATTGTTCATTACACAGCAAGAAATGATCGTCAATTAAATATCGAATCGATATCAAATTGATATTGAAATCATCGTATCGATGTTGATTCAACTCATTTCTCGTTCGATAATATTTACTTTTTAAAAATAAAGTTCTTTTAAAAAATATTTTCTCTGTACGAATACATTTTGCACTCACTGTGTATATTGGGTTGTCCGGAAAGTTCGTGCCGCAAAAGATTTAAATTTAATAAATGAAATTAAAAATTTAAATCTTCTGCGTTTCAATTTTTCTTCAAAATCGGCACGAACTTTCCGGATAACACAATATTACTTTTAATAAAAATATAATTTCCATAAAAATGAAAATATGATTTATTTTTATATAGAATTAAGAAATAGAAAAAGATTAGAAAAGAATACTTTTTGAATCTAAAAAAGAGCTTATGACATAATAGTGAAATCTTTTAATTGAAACTCTCAGAAAATATTTTCAGAACAAAAATGGAATGAAATAGGAATTCATTTCCTAAATGGGAAATAAAAGAAAAAATTTTTTTCGGACTTTCGGATTTTCTGTGCTATTTAGAAAAATTATACGAGATTCCAATTCTTATAATTTTGATGATTATTTTCATTTTTGTCAAAAGCGATAATCAGCGCAATTCATTGACGAGACATTGTTTGTACATTGGAGATGTATTAGACTAATATTGCTAAGTAATAATAATTTATTTGAAAATAAATTATTAGGGAATATTTTGCAATTGACATTAAAGTTTCTCACAAGTAAGAAACGGCGGAACGTGATGACGACGTTATGGTGGCACGCATGTGGAAAAGAAATGTTTCGCGCGTGTATGTGTCAAGTAATTTGTACTTAATAGCACACAAAGATCTCTAAGATCGTATTGTGTACGTGTTTATACACAATCGAGATATGCGACTGGATGATTCTTCAAGGTTCTTATTCGCGCGATGGGTTATATAAATGTGCTTTCCGATAGTCATTCTGTTACCGCAAGATTCGTATAAAAATAAAATATTGCACAACGAGAGTTGTGAATTTCAAATGTCTGCGCTACTCGAAAGTAGAAGGGGCAAAAAAAAGATATCAATTAACTTGTCTGATCGAGCTATTACATGATCGTATAAACAAGACAAAATTCTCGCGAACATTCTTTAAACTTTTTTTTTCAAAGAATTTTAGATTTTAGACTTTGCGGAGCAAAATCGAGAAATATTGCGTGCATTTGTTTAACGAGAGACAAATTTTTTTGGAAATATCCAAAATATATAATTATATATAATAATTCAAAATATAATTAAAAAATTATTATCATTATAGAGACAATGAACTTGAGAAAGAATTATAAATCTACAATTATAATAATTAAATATATAGGCCATCTACAAAAATTTAATATTGGAAAGTGGTGATTAATTATTTCCAATACTCTGTATATTAAAATTAATTGTTCAACATTTTTAATAATATATTAAAGATAAATAATTTGTAGTATTAATTGGTTTCTCTTCCAGAGTATATATTTTTATTATAATTCTCAGTCTGAAGCAATAGTAATTAAATTGGAGATTTATTCTAAATTTTAGAAAGTAATACAATCGTCAACTTTATATTGATGCTAAAATTAGACAAATTTGTTCGATAAATATCAATCTGGTGATGTTTATATGCCATTCATGTGGCAACGTCATTATTACATCATTACGTGCAATGTTACGCTTATCGTTTTGCACAACTCTGCAAAATAAACACTATCGTGTTTCTTGTGATAAAGTTCGCCGAGTTCAATCTCCATTCAACTGTGGGTCCCAGCAAACAAGAATGAATTGAAATGAATTGAAATGGATTCAAATTTTCAGAAATATTGAATCACGAATGTTAAAATGAATGCTTTTCAATTCTGAATGCATTTTTATTCATTTATAGGAATTGCATGGAGCATATCTCTATGCTTTTCAATCTAAAAATAATATGCAGTTTTTTTCAATCTAATTGAATCTAATTGAATCCAATTGCAATTCAATTGAATAAAAAGAAAGTATTCGAAAGAAAAAAATTTCAATCCACTCTCGTTTGTTGGAGATTAGAGTCACCCTCTCCCTTAGATAAAATCCTCCATTCGATATCAATCTTTATAGCGGAGCAACGTATCAAACTCAGTTGATACAGGATTTGTTTCGAACAAAGTTAGGGGCTCCGCATAAAAGGAACAGGGAACAGAGAACGCCCAGCAAATGAGAATGGATTTAAATGGATTGAAATTTTTTTCTATCCGAATGCGTATTTTAAATAGCGAATACTTTTTTTATTTAATTGGATTCAATTGGATGCAATTGGATTCAATTAGATTCAATTGGATTGAAAAACTGCATTTCCTATTCAAAATTTTGAACAGTATTCACAATGCACACAGAAAAAGTTAATACTATTTTTAGATTGAAAGGATAGATTGAAAGGATAGGTATGCTCCATGTAATTCCTATAAATGAATAAAAATGCTTTCAGGATTGAAAAGCATTCAGGGATTTAACATTCATGAATCAATATTTCTGAAAATCTGAATCCATTTCAATTCATCTCAATCCATTCTTTGCTGAGTCAAATTCCAATCATTTTAATAATTATACAATATCTACTCTGCTATTATATAATAGATTTATTAACATCATTTGATCAATTTATCAATCATTGTTTAATGTACTGAAAAAAAAAGATTAAATCACGGACAGCGAATTACATAAAATTTTTTTTTCTTATCAGACCAAGCCATCTCTCTCTAACAGCATAGACATCCCCTTCAAGGGACGTTCAAAGGACATCCCCAGGATGTATCCCGGATAAAGTGTCTTATTAGGAATATAATTCGAAATTGAAATTACCTCTCATTGAGTTTATTCAAAACTCCGACGAGAGAGTCAAAAACGTGGACCGTAATTTCTATTACGCGAGAAGTCTCGCAGAAAAAAGACTATCGAAATAATGGGGCCGATCCGCAACGCAGACGGATCAACGTGAATGTAGTCGCGAGATGCAGTGTCAGCAATTTTCCCGCGCGATTCGCGACATGCGCGGTGATTGGTCGCGCGTTTCTGACACCGGCATTACGCCGTCGATTATCATCGATGATATGCGAACAGCAATAGTGACGGTAGTGGGTAATCTTACGAGAATACACGGATACTTTCACGTGATATTCCCAGACTGTCTTCAGACTGTCTCGGGCCGGACAGACCGGAGTCGCCAGAATACGTTTGTATATGTTCGATCCAGCTTGAGCGCGATACATAATCTGGCCCACAATCAGGTATAATCGCGGTGACTACCGCGGGTAACGGTGGCTATACTTGTTGGGCTCTCGCGGTCAACTTCAGAGTTCAGAGAGCTCGAGACTCTCGAGAGCAGTGCAAACGAGGGTCGAGTGCAGATTGGGTAGAGCGCAGAACTGCAGAATACTGACGACCAGTGACGGCGACGGCACGCCTGGAATAACTCGCTCGTTAGCGGCTGTGGGTGCCGCGTGTGCTGTATGGTGGGCTTCCTCTCTGTAGCCCTCGTGTATTTCCCCGTGTCTGCCTGTCTCGGTCTCGCCTGTTCTCGCCGTCGTGCGTGTCGCAGGGTGGAGGGACAGTCGGGGACAGTGCGATTCCTGGAGCGAGAAAGATTGGTCGCATTCCTCGTCGATCTCTCGGTGACTTGTGCGTGGTTGCAGTCAGGACAGTCAAGTGCGATATTGTATGCGGTACTGCTGTGAACGATTCAGTTTCGCACGAGAGCCTGCTCACCGGTGAATCTTAAATGTGTCAGTATGGATCAGAATCAAACAATCGGAATGGACATGGACCAGTTCTGCGGTACCAAGTTCTGGGTGAGTTGGAAAGGCAAGGAGAGCTTCAACTCTTTGAGAGCTCTTGATTCTTTCTCGTCCTTTTCCTCTCTTCGAGTTTCCCGATTCCTCGGATTCCTTCGCGTTAGGAATTCAGGAAACACTTTCATCTCGGGACTCACGAAGAACAACTCGTTGATCGGTCCATTATCTTAAGATCTCGCTCTCAGTCTTGTAAGGATGGAATCGTTTGACCTTCTTGAGCCACGATTTTCTTTAAGAAACGTGACGTTTCTCGCGCGATCGTGTAATCCTTCAACTGACTCTCTAATCTTTTTCTTTCTCTTTAGCTCGTCGATTGATCCGCGGGCGAAGAACGAAAATGACGAGTTCCGATTCCGCGTGAATCTCCTTCGAAGAGAGTCGAAGGCTGCTTTCCTTTTAGGAGACACATCGTGCTTTTCAGTATGAGACAGTTAGTCTACAATTCACACCCTATAATAAACATGAAGACGCGACGATGTAAACAGTTTATTGTGTTTGGATCAAATTTAGACTAGATGTAGAGTATAAGTCGCTGACTGAACGCACTGTGTAAACTAGGCCGTATAACATGACACAGGAATCGTTTCGTCTTTGTTAACACTGCAAACAATGATATAATGATCGTGTTACACCATGTCATCTGTGTCTTTTGCTAGAAAGCGTCCACAGACAATCAAACATCATTCTATCCTTCATAGGTCTGTTCGCGTCGCTTGAAATCCTCGAAAATTTTACACGTCGAAGAGAGAGAAAGTGAGGAGTCTGAATACAAAAAGCAACACGAACGGAGTATCGATCACGTAATTTTTTCTCTAGAGTGGAAACGTAAAAAGTGAAATTTTTTACGTATGTATGCAAGTACAGTGGAGGAGTATAAAGCCTTACCACTCAAAGTTGCAAGTTTCGGAGGAGGCATAGAAGGAGCAAGAAGGCATGAGAAGGCATGAAAAAGCATGGCAAGGCATTTGTGTTCTTATTCGTACAAATACACGCATACGTGCAAAAGATTTTCACTTTTTATGGCTTCCTAGGGAAAAAATTGCACGATTGACCCTCTAAACTAATTCGCGTTTCATGTTCACGCGAAATAGTAGGTCTGTCCGCGTTACTCGAAATCCCCCAAAATGTTTGCACTCGAAATAAGATAAATATATATTTGATAGGCGTTGAAAAAAGAGAAAGCGAAGGTGCTGAGTGTAAAAAATACAAACAAGGCGAGAACAGTGTTTTCATTCCTGGGGGAAAAAATCACTGTCGCTTTAATCGTCTCACTTCACCGCCTCGTGCCTTCTTGCGCGCAACACACGCACGCGTCTGTGTGCACGTGTACGCATGTTACACGCTTTCCGATTATAGAGCCGACGTGATGAAGCAATGTCATTACCTTCGATTGCGCGATTTTAGCGAAATCGAAATTCCGGAAATAAGTCGCGCTCGCGCGAGGTCGGAGCGTAAATCTGGGCGCCGCATCCGTAAATTATGCAAATTACTTGACATTCGCACTCGTTATCAATTAGGTTCCCGCGTGTGTGAGATTAAAGGCAAACACGCGCATCAGACGCATGCGACAAACAACTCAATAATTATCGCGCTCGCACAATCTGCGATGATGAACGCGAGTGTAGAACACTTGAAACAATATTATATCTTTCATGACTAATGTAATTTGAGAATCTTCAATTGTTGACAAAAGTCAATAATTTTCGACTTTAATTTAATTACAAACTCGGTTCATTTAATATCCATTCAGCTAACTTCATCTTTTTCTAAATCTTAGAACTGGAAAAAGATGAAGAATAAGTTGAACCGAAATTAAAATTTATCTACTTTAGTAAAAACGATCAGTCGACACAAACGTTCTATCTTGTTTTTATATGCTCTAAAATTTTTAGAGTAAATCTGTTTTGACAATTGCTAAAGTACCGGAAAGTATCTATGGATAATTATGTCGAAATTCTAACGAATGTGCAAGAGAAGTCGGAATGTATGAGAGAATAGAGAGAATAGGGAGATGTGTTCTATTGAATTTTATTCGGAGAATACATGAAATACAGCAATACCGAGAACTAATCTTTGCACTGATAAGAACTAGACAAAGCCACGAATGCGTGTATCAATGAGTTTTGAAGATAACAGCTGATCAGTTGAAAAATTGTCGCAGAAAATTCCGAAGACTTTAGTAACAAATAAAAATATCAAACATAATGGATTTAAATTATTTAACTGAAATCGATCTAATTCTAATAATTAAATTTGATAATTAATCTGAATATAATGAGTTTAATCATATATACAAATCCGTATCATATTTAATCCGAAGAGAATTTCACTTTTAAAGATTGAAAATTGAGCCACTTTTTCTTATGACTAACTCAATTTTCATTCTTTGAAGTGAGATTTTATTTAAATTAATTTAAAGAGTAACATTCAAAAATAAAACGACCGTGTCTCTCAAAAGGGAAGCAACTTATATGTAAAATTTGTTCAGTGAAAAAAAATTTTTGCAGTTTATTTTTCTTCAAGGATTAATTTGACTTACATAATTTTTAAATTATTTATTTACTTTTAAATCTATTTATATATCAAAAAGATGAAGAGTTAATTGAATTGAGACCAAAATTATATTAATAGAAACGAGCATAAAAAGTTTGTGGAAAAAATGAATGTGTGAAATAACAAATATCGATAATCTCTCGGACTACAATAAAACGAAAGATGTGTCGAAAATAATCGATCACGCTTAATTGAATAGACTATTATGAAACTGAAATGTGGAAATTGGAATTATTTTGTTTTTCCAAGAAAACACCATAAAAATGTAGGTAATAAGTAATTGAATAATTTTGATTAGAATTCATTTCAAATAATTTCATAATATGCCTTATTGAGAATAGAATATTTCGAGAAGATAACTGCGGAACAAACGATGCGAGAGGAAAATAGAAAGAGGAAAAGATCGTTGGAATAATTGAATAGCGAATTCATTGTCTTGCTTGTCTCGCCTGCCGCACATCACTGTTATGTAATAGTTTAATTTCCTGAACGACGATGCGTCGAATGGAGCGACTTATATCATCGGGCTTTCCCCTTTTTTTTTCATTCGTCTATACTGTTTACAGGGCATTTCGAAGGCGTGTTCCAATTTCAGTTATCGAAATAATTATCATGCATAGATCTCGATTGACGAATTAGAAATTAAAAAAAATTTATTTTATAAGAAATAAAAATTTTTTAAATTACAATTATTGAGTATTTTAAAATCATTCGATTTTTATTTCTAACATTTTTTTTTCTATTTTTTTTTCTATTTCGATATTCGCTTCTATAAAGAACAGAATTGATTTTTTTTAAAGGGATGTTTCATCTCCTAAAAGTGTATATAAAAAAATAGGTATCACTTATTTTGATCTAGAGTTCAATGTATTACGAGTTTATAAAAATCGAGCTTATAAAAAGAAAAAGACTCTTCGAATTTCCTTATTAGAATTCTGATTCTTCACGTCTTTGTCTTGTTATTTTTGTTTCGTTATTTTTATTTCGTAAACTTATGTCGATATCGGTGACGTAAATGCGATATTGCTTTAAGGATGATCGATCAAACTCCGATTATCTCAATCGATGATTAACTTCCTAGATAACATTTATGTTGCATAAGATATCTAAAAGATGTCTAAAAGATATTAATTAAATATCTATGCAATGCATGCATATTATCTGGGTTATAACAAGTAATACCCATAATAATCTGTAACAATAATATCTGTGTTATTTTGTTGACACGAACGAATTAATATTTTATTGTTTAACACACGAAAAAATCATTAATGAATTATGTAAAATAATAAAAATGTTTTATATTCTATTGATAGAATTAATTGTCGATTAAGGTAATTCGAAGTTTAGTCGCCTTGAACTTTAAAAAGCTTTGAAACATTTTAATTTATTGTATTTCAAAGAATTCTGTTAGATTTAAATTAAAAAATTAAACTAATTAAATTAATTAACTTATTTCAAGTGGATCCGACTTGATGCACTCATGTTTTCATATTGTTCACAAGGAATGATGAATCAGGTTACATGCACGTGCATTGAATACTTAATGCACTTATTCTTATTAAATTGCTCTGTGTGGTACACTTATGGCTTTGATGATTAATTCTGTTTGATATCGATTTTTACATAATAAAGTAGCCTCATAATTTACAAACTTTCTAATTTTCAAAATATATTTCTTAGTCACAAATTAAAATTTTATTGAATTTTTCACTAAAAGTTAATTGAAAAATAGATTTATTATTAGCTATTTATTTTATTGAAATTAAAAATCTTTTCTTTTTTTAAATGCTTATAATGAAAAAAATTGATATATTAATATTTCTGCTACAATGATACAAATCGACTCTATTGTTGTTAAATCTATTGTTAAAATTATCTGTTGTTATAATTTGTAAGCTTTACGACATCACATAATAGAGAGCAAAAGAAAAAGTTAAAGTATTGCGATAAAGATTAACATTTTTTAACACGGTTGAAATTTCTGTTTTAGGATGCTAATCTAACATGGTACACGAACGACCCAGATCTAACAGAATGCTTCCAAAAGACGATATTAGTATGGGTACCATGTATATTTTTATGGACGTTCTCAGCGATGGAAGCATATTACCTATTAAATAGTAAAAGAAGAAACGTCCCGTACACGTGGTTATTTATTTCTAAGCAAGTACTTACAGTAGGATTAATTTTACTTTCCATAGTTGACTTAGGAATGGCGATACATGAAAGTACTTTTCGTATGGTCTACAGTGTTGATTATTACACACCTATAGTAAAAATTGTTAGCTTTGTAAGTACAAATTATTTTTTATATTAATAGATTTTTAAATAGATTTTAAAATTATTTTTGCATTAATTTGCATTTTTTAATAATATTCTCATTATTTGAGTTTGCTTTTTTTTTTATAAAATAAAAGTGAGAATGAAGATTTCATTATAATGGGAAAAAAGTAATCATATTCACATACACTAGTCATGTAAATTTTCTATATAACATTTAACTAAATTTGCTAATTATTTCAGACATTAGCATCGACTTTGATGCAATATAATAGAAAACATGGAATGCGGACGTCAGGTCTTTTATTCCTGTTTTGGTTTTTCCTCGCGATATGTGGATGCGTCCAATATAGAAGCTTTGTAAACAAATTTATTAAAGGGGTATGTTAAATTTTTATCGTCTTGGTAAAAGAAAGCAATTTAGATACATTTGTAAATTGCACTACTTCCTGCATTGGATTTTTACAATTTCTTATCACGCATATTATCTCGTGTTATCAGTCTGTTATGATATTTTACAAAAAAGATACTGATTGTGTGTTACATAATATAGTGCAATTCATGAAGAAATAACTTATTTTTAGGCAGAGCCGACATACTCACTGGTGTCTTACATGATCTACTATCCAATAGTAGTGATATTATTTGTACTTAATTTTCTGGTCGATGCAGAGCCTAAATTTTCTGAATATCCTACGGTAATATTTCTGTTATTAGTCATATAATGTACAAGATACAGAAACACATAAAACTTTATCATCAACTGTAAGATTTAGAATTGATGAATAATTTGATAAATAATTGTGAAATATGTTCACTTGTAGGTTGAATCGCCATGTCCAGAGCAAAGTTCTTCTTTTCCTTCGAGAATTATTTTCGCATGGTTTGATTCGTTAGCATGGAAAGGTTTCCGAAAACCGCTCGAGACATCCGATTTATGGTCTATGAATCCAGAAGACATGGCTACGGAGATTGTGCCAAAATTTGACAAATATTGGAATAAGAATTTGAGAAAGACAGACGAGTAAGTTTAATCAATGAATCTCTCGTACAAATCAAGATTACTTATAATCAATATGACTATAGCCAAGATTCTTTAAAGCTTTTATTTGTGAGAAAAATTGTGAGAAAAAATATAAGATAAATAATTTTATATTAATAATAGGAAAATATAGAATTTATATTAATATTTATGCAGATATTTATATTCGATAGAAAATATGTGTATTAAACATACATATTAAAAATTATAATTTGCTGATCTATAAAATTATTATTTTAAGAATTCTTTGAAAATCAGTTTGTTTGTGATAATACACTTTTAGAATATTACTATGTTATCTTATCAGCGCTATAATTAACAGTATATTATTTGCATGTTTTAAAAATATATATCATAAATATTAATGTATTAGTGTAATGTTTTCTGACAAAGTATTTTTTAACATGTTCATACATTTCTTGTGCTAACAAGGCTGATTTGGACATACTTTAGGTAGGATGTGTCGTATAACATGTCTTGATTATTTTTGTCATCCAACCTAATAATAGAAACCTTTATAACAGACGTTCTTTATACATATAGAGTAGAAAGTGTAAAAGCATCATACCGACAAACGTCTGGACAAGTGGATTTTAACAGTAGTCGGAAAAAGAAAGTCGCCTCCATCTTACCGCCTATCTGCAAAGCTTTCGGAGCAACATTCATATTTGGTGCATTTCTAAAACTGATTCAAGATATTATGACCTTTATTAGTCCACAAATATTGAAGTAAGTATACATACATCCTGAGTTTTATCTCTAATTTTATTTTATAATTTAGAGAAAATATAAATCGATGAATTTTACAAAATTGTTTTCAAAATTTAATCATTCTTGTTTGTCACGCATTTTTATAAAATACATCTCTTTTTTCATATTTTTTAGGCTTCTGATTGGTTTTATCGAAGGAGATGAGCCAATGTGGAAAGGATACTTTTATTCTGTCCTGCTTTTACTTACGGCAATGCTTCAAACGCTAGTACTATCCCAATATTTTCATCGCATGTTTTTGGTCGGATTGCGTATACGAACCGCGCTAATCGCAGCAATTTATCGTAAAGCATTGAGAATGTCGAACGCGGCGAGAAAAGAGTCCACACTCGGCGAGATAGTGAATTTAATGTCCGTAGACGCTCAAAGATT
Organism: Atta colombica; assembly: GCF_001594045.1. Lineage (NCBI taxonomy): Eukaryota > Metazoa > Arthropoda > Insecta > Hymenoptera > Formicidae > Atta > Atta colombica. The sequence continues at coordinate 552,844 of NW_017259295.1, forward strand.
CATGGATCTAACTGCATACATAAACATGATCTGGTCGGCACCTCTGCAAATAGTTCTAGCTTTATATTTTCTCTGGAACATACTGGGGCCAGCTGTATTGGCAGGTTTAGCAGTTATGATTATTCTTATTCCTGTGAACGCATTGATTGCCAACAAAGTGAAGACGTTACAAATCAGACAGATGAAGAGCAAGGATGAGAGGGTAAAATTAATGAACGAAGTACTTAACGGTATCAAAGTGTTGAAGCTCTATGCGTGGGAACCTTCATTCGAGCAGCAGATACTTAAAATCAGAGTCAAAGAGATTCAAGTATTGAAAGAAGCGGCATATCTTAATGCTGGTACGAGCTTTATATGGTCGTGCGCACCCTTTTTGGTACGTTTTTTAGTATAATTAATTATATACAATACAAACACATACAAAAGAAGTAACATTATAATTCATATTATAATTGAAAATCTTAGACAACTCTACGGAGTAAGTATCTTACGGAGTACTTGTAATGCAAAAGCTTTTTTCTTATTTTTTATTTTTTTTTATAATAAAATCTTGTAATTTTTAGTATAATTTTTTTAAAAGTTTTATTGCATGATTTCAAAAATTTTTTTTGTAAAGTATAACAAAAAATGATTTAGCAATAAATATTTTTTTTCCGAGAGATTTTTGATTACTTATATTCAAAAATATCTTTTGTATTTTTAAAAATATTATTTTTTTGCAAATGTGCAGGTATCTTTGGTATCTTTTACAACTTACGTACTTATAGACGAAAAGAATGTCCTAAATAGTACAATTGCCTTCGTTTCACTCAGTTTGTTCAACATTCTAAGATTTCCACTGTCTATGCTGCCTATGATGATTACTAATATAGTTCAAGTAAGTTTAATGTATATACATAATTGAGCTATTTTTGTTTATTCATCTTTATTCATGTTTTATATTTTATAATAATTTCGTATACAGGCTTACGTCTCTGTAAAACGTATTAATAAATTTATGAACATGGAAGAACTGAATCCTAACAATGTACAGCATGATCCATTGGAACGTGAGTATAAAATTTTTTCTTTAAAATACGTTTAATATATACATAATAATAAATATATATAATGTATATAATAATAATGTTTATACATTTTTTAGCGCACGCGTTAGTAATTGAGAACGGTACCTTTTGTTGGGATAGTGAAGAAATCGAAAGACCAATACTACGAAATATCAATTTGCATGTAGAACAAGGTCAATTAGTAGCAATAGTTGGTACAGTGGGATCAGGCAAGAGTTCTCTTTTATCCGCTCTGCTTGGTGAGATGGATAAAATAAGCGGAAAAGTAAATACAAAAGTGAGAATTCTTTTCGAATTAGAAATACGAAATATAGAAATAAAACTTATATATTTTTTATAACAAACGTAATAATAAACCAGCAAAATAAATCTCATATGTTCCATTTGTATAGAGCATTTATATAGAGCAGTCTTATTGAGAAATTTAAGAATAATTAATAATGTAACTTAATAATATAATATTTAATTTTGAATGCTAAATTTTATTATGTATGCTTTTATTATCTGAAAATATAAACTAAGATTGTAACTCTTAATTCAATGTTGATAAAAATGAAGAATAATATGTTTTATTTTTATACATTTCTCAGATTAAATAGATAAAGATTGGGATTTGAAGATTGATACTAAATATTTCTTTTAGGGGTCAATTGCATATGTCTCGCAACAAGCGTGGATACAAAATGCCACATTGCAGGACAACGTTTTGTTCGGAAAGGCCTTGAACAAATCAGTGTATAATAGTGTGATTGAAGCGTGTGCGTTGACTCCGGACTTTAAGATGCTGCCTGCGGGAGATCAAACAGAAATCGGAGAGAAAGGCATAAATTTGTCCGGCGGTCAAAAGCAAAGAGTAGCCTTAGCTAGAGCTGTATATAACGATTCCGAAAATTATTTCTTAGACGATCCTCTGAGCGCGGTGGATTCACACGTAGGAAAACACATTTTTGAGAAAGTGTTAGGTCCGAACGGCCTGTTGAAGAATAAAACTAGAATACTCGTTACTCACAGCATCACGTACCTGCCGGAGGTCGACAACATTATTGTTCTTAAAGATGGTGAAATAACGGAGAGTGGAACCTACAAACAATTGTTGGAGAAGAAAGGTGCTTTCGCCGAATTCTTAGTGCAACACTTACAAGAAGGTATCTATAAATGCAATTAAATTCTTGCTACATATTTTTATATACTTATTATAAAATTTGTTGTTACATTTTTCCTGGATTTAAGTTGGAAATCGTAAGTCCGCGAAAAAGTAATTACAATTCCTTTTCCTACTTTGTATGCTTGCATAAGAAACCTCCCTTTGTCATTAGAGTGTTAGGATGAAATTTTTAATTTTTAGTTTTTAATACCACATTCTATTTCTAGTTCAATTCCAATAATTTATTTACATAATTTTCGTTTGAATTCTTATTTTGTGCTATAGTTAAGAGTATGTGCATGTGCGAGTTTTTTTTTAATTTCTTCTCATTTTTATAACATTATTAATATTTTATATGAATGATAAATCATTATTTTAAAATCATGACAAATTTGAAATAGTGCACGTTGATGACGGTTCTGAAGCAGATTTACGTGAAATCAAACAGCAACTTGAATCAACAATGGGAGCGGACGAGTTGCAGCAAAAGTTAACTCGAGTACGGTCTAGAATATCTGAGAGTCTAAGTGAATCCGGTTCTGTGACCGATAGAAAATCACTTAATGGTTCTCTAACAAGGTATAATCTCATAAATATGATATTTAATTAAAGGTGATGCAAGTATGCTCGCTACTAATATACTCGAAATAATATATGTATACCAATAGGCAATACTCGACAGAAAGTCAACAGTCAGCGAATTATGTGCATAGCAATAGTGTTAGTGTATCAAAAGAGAAAGATGCATCGAAGCCTAACAACATCGGGGAGAAGCTGACAGAAGTCGAGAAGGCCGAAACTGGAAGCGTAAGTTGCACAAGAGATCACTGTTTTAATTTTTCTAATTTTAAAAAGACAATACATCTTCATTATTCGCTTTTCACGACAAAAAGTTGCAAGTGCTTTTATTTTCAAGCATCTTGTTATTCTTTTGCAAGGTAAAATGGAAAGTATATTCTCATTACTTGAAATCCATTGGATGGTTCCTATCAATATCGACAATCGTGATGAATGCGGTCTTTCAATCGTTCAGCATCGGCTCAAGCGTTTGGCTCAGTATATGGTCGAATGATAATCAGGTCGTTGGAAACAACACGTTCGATACAGCAAAGCGAGACATGTACCTCGGGGTTTACGGTGCGCTCGGTTTTGGTCAAGGTACGTTTTTGTTAATTCTTGTAACATTCGCCCGTTGTCAGATAGATTCGATTAGTATTGTACAAAATTTCGCGTTTACGATGGATGATCAGGTAAGCTTATTCCTGTCGCCTACGTGTATAAATATACATTTTTCTATCGCAGAAGGCAATTACTTCATTTAATACAATGTTAACAGGCAATGGCACTTTATTTTGCTCGTCATAGCATATCGTAATTTGAAAGGCACGTTCCCTCACAAATTACACATCATTGGGGTATGATTAATCTTAACGTAATTCTTTCATATCTAAAACTCGATATTGAACCGAATTAATAATAATTTAAAATTCATGAATAACTATTAATGTAGTGACCTTTTTATTCCGATAATGAGTTTATGTCTGTGAATATACATAAAATACGCGTTAATTCCAAGAATAAATAAAATAATTTTCTTTTAAAAAAATCAAACTGAGTGCGGTTTGCTGTGTCTACAAAATACTAACGTTACTAATTAAACATTCAAAAGCAATTAGAGATTGAAACTTTTTGGTAGCCATATGTTTTTGATTGCAAGTGTCGTAGTAATCATTTTCTACAAATGATCGCTTTTTTAGTATTGCATGAAACATTTTTCTGTTTGATATGTCTTTTGTTCAGTACAATTTGCATTTTTTATTAAATAATTTATTAACCTTTATTATAATTACCTTTTTTACAAGCGAAAATTTGGCGATTATAAATAAAAAGTAATAGATGGAAAAAATAATATATATTTATATAAGATACTATAATGAATGTTATGTGTATTTGTATATAATTCTCTTGTAATTTTTTTGTGATCTTGTGATCTTTTGTGATCATGATGTGATCCATTAAAAATTTGTTTGGTATTGTTTACTAACTCTATTCGACTATCTGTCAGAGGGTTAATCAGATGGATTAATGACATCTATTATTTTATATTTAAAATTTATTATAGAAAATAAAAATATTTTTTAAATAACGCACACGCTTTTACGTTTAATGGTAAGCATGAAGTAGAAAAACAAAAGAAAGCTTTCTAGCATTAATATCTTAAAATAACAAAAAAAGAACGGAAAATCAGTCTATGCTATACTGATTAATCAATATAATTATACATCTAATATGTCTAGGAAATTTTAGTTGAAACCATTATAAAACGAATATAAATCTCTTAATAAATATAAAAATTAACTAATGTTAATTAATATAAAAATCATTTAACTAAAATTATTTAACTAAATAAAAATTGATAACTTAAAATTTCGGAAAATGATTGTGCTGATTTTCTCATCAGATAATTGCGTGTAAATTGAAATGGATGTAAAATAATAATACATGTTAATTTAGAGGAATTTAAGCAAGTTTCAGACGAAGGAAGATCTGAAACATTCCTTTATCAATCATTATGTTTGTTTCTTTAATTTGGCTATAAAGTTTTTATTGATGAAATGTATTGTGCTTGAATTTTTATTATATTTAAAAATATATTGACAAGCTTAGCATTAAATGTCGAATTCCTTGATCAGATTATGTAATGTGCAAAGTATAATTAACGTAGTTAATGAAATTTAATTTGAGAATGGAACGATACTGATTTAATATATTTCAACGCTTATGTGAGCCATAAATGCGTGAGATTGCAATCACATTTAATGCTAAATATATGATAAAAATGCGAGCTGTAGTATCGCATGTGCGATTTTTCTTCATCTTGGGTCACAACAATCTAACCAGTTTCGCTTTCTGTTTTGTTATTAACTTATTGTTACTATTAATAATTAATGCCAGCCATGTTATATTACAAATAAACTGACAAAGACACATTGTTACCTCCTAAAGGCAGTTTTTCGTGGCATCGAAATTTAACAGTGTGTAATTACGTACATTAGCAAGTCAATTTAATCATAAAGCAACAAATTTTTTTTGTAGAACTGCAAGCGAGTGTTGAGAGAGAAAAAAGAATTTTTTCGTCCAACAAAATTATTTATTTATTTTAAATTAAATTTCAGCCACTTTTGTAGTGCTGTCGCAGACAGCGTTGGTTATTGGCTGCCTACGGAGCAGTAAACTGCATTCCGAGTTATTATTCACCATGCTACGATCACCTTTAGGATTCTTTGACACTACGCCGTCCGGCAGAATATTAAACCGTTTTGGGAAGGATATTGACACGATAGACAACATTTTACCTCCAAGTATTAGAGCTTGGTTGTTTTATCTAGCATCGGTATGCGAGAGAGTTTTAGTTTTAATCTCTGTATATCACTACACGAATCAATATTTAGCAGAACTACTGGTCCACCAATCGGTACAAATATGATTTATTATATTTGTAATAATGACAGCTTTCTGTTTTTCTCTAATGATTTCATTCAAATTTCTTCAAATTCTTCAAATTAATGATCAGTAGACAACTATTAGAAGCGTACGTTATTAATAAACCAATGTTTTTTCCTGATGAGACACTGGTGTCTTCTTTCTCATTGTACAATCATACAAAGTATCATCTTTATTATTTTTCTTATCTTAGCGTTATTATCGCGCTCCCATTTTTTTCTCCGCATATTTATTATTTGTACTTACATTTGCTTTTTTAATTATGTGCACCTCAATTTATGTGTGACTGCAGTGAGGAACTTGCATATGAAATTAGGTGTGTTTAGATGAAATCAGGTGATGAGCAACTAATGAAAATGAACATTGCCGATTGTAGAGCCTTTTAATCATTCACTCATTTGCAAAAGCTCAATATATTTGATAGTTCACGGACGCAAAACTATCTAATATGTAAAAACTGTCTAATTTTTTTAATCCGATAAATCAAAGTTGATTACCGATCGTTGTAGGCGTGACAGTATTTGCAATGGCGATATTCCTGGCTAAAGGGACGATAATCGCTTCTAAGCGTATCTTCGAGGGTACGCTGCAACACGTTCTTCACAACCCAATGTCATTCTTTGACAGAACTCCGACTGGCCGAATTCTTAGTCGGCTTGGTAAAGATATTGATGTTATTGACAATATCCTACCGGTTTATCTGCGTTCTTGGATCACTTGCCTCTTTTCGGTATGATATTCTCATATAACTACGTACTACTGTATAAGTAATGATCTCTGTGACAGTTGATGTGGATTTAATATTACTACGTCTCTTATTTGTCGAACGATACTTGCTACAGATATCGATATCCTCACTTCTTTTTTAATATATTTAAATTTGTTTGGAATTGACATCTTGCACGAAATATTTTTGTTACTTTCTATTGTACTGATAAGTAATTTACGTTCTAGTAACTTATATATCAATTTTTATATTAATTGATGTTGATTTTACAGAATTACTAGAAATTTATAATTGCGAAGTAAAAAAAGTGTCTTTTTTCTTTCTATCGATAAAATCGCGTATTTATACGTAATTATCTTGCATATTTGAATAAAGACGCATAAAGTGAAATATATTTATTTACGACAGACACAGAGTAAAAAAGATGCGGATTTTTATTAATAGGAATGTACATTCTGTCAGAATTCGGATCTATCTGTTCATTGGAAATTTGAATGTAGCATTATTTTATAATAATAAAGCTTAGAATTTTAGAAGAAATGGCGAAATGTAAAAAATAACGTAGTGCTAACCTGCCGGCTAAGCGTATATGGGCACGGGTACGCAACTTGATGCGTGTAAGAAGTTGCCGGCAATCAGTACAGCATGGTGGATCAACAAGCTTTGAAAGGAACACGAAGAAACATGTGGTAAGAAATATCTACCTTGATACTGCTTGCCTGGCTCGAACAGTATTCGAGCGGCTTACCCGTGCGTTTTGTGCATTCAGCTGGCCAGGTAACAGCCACATTTTGAATGGCTGCTTTCTTCTTCAGTTTAATTTTTTTCTAAATTTGTCAAAAGATATGTTTTTGTTAATTTATTTTTTTTTAGTATATGCTATTTGCAAACAAAATACTGATGGGATAATAAAAAAGAAGATGTACGAAATTGATCGATAAATTCTTATTCCGGCGATTTATTAGAACTTAACTGAAAATATAATTGAAAAGATACATGCAAAGTCATATCAACGAATCATATCTTTTCTGTCATGTTAAATAGCTCGCTGAGCAGCTTATTTTTTTCATTTTATTTTGAGTCACGAAAGAGTGATGTGGTTCATGGGAATACTTGTGCTGGATTTTACATTGTGTCATTCAGTCATATTGCATCATAAAATTCATGGATTGAGTGTTGATTACGATGTATGTCAATTTAATCAAGAATATAATGTGGTAGGATATCCTTTTATTCGTCCTTTTCAGAAGATATTACGTTGACGATGTTCATTTTCGTCATTGTCGTCATTTTCGTTTTATTGTCAATGTATGTATTTAGATCCGACGAGTTGGAGGCGCTAAAAAATGACGATTGTCTTAATTTTTTGCAAAATACTTTAATATCACTCAAGATGGAACTTGGCTTTGTCAAATCATTATCATTCTTCACTTACTCTACAATTGTTCTCCTTTTACATTTATATTGAATCCTCTTTACATTATGTTTTTTTTTCCAGTTACTGTCTTTTTGTGTTGTTACAAACTTTTTTTTGTTTAAGAACGTTATTATTAATTTACTTCACGACTATCGTGATAATTTGTACGACTATTGTATATAAGTCATAGTGCAACCATAGTGTAGTAATCATTCAGGGAATGGACACAATTATACCAGTAATATTCAGTGTACAGAAATGGTCTTGCTTGTGCTTGATAACGCTTTTTATTCTATTGCTTGTATAACATCTACCTAACGATTTTGCCTTCTAGGAAGTGTGATTTATTTGTATTTCCTGTTGCTATATATATCCTGTCTGGTGTGCACACAGCAAACTTCACATCTTCGCATAACATGACGTCAGAACGGTAGTTTTAAGTTCGCGATATTCACCGAATGCATTTAAATATCGAGCAGTACTACGATAGAAAAGAAAAAAATTAATTGTTTACAGATATCATTTGGCAATTCGGAAACGTATCGGTAACGAAAAGAAAAATAAATGTTTAAGTCTAATATCAAAACTAGGTATGTTACGTGTAACACGTGTCTCGTTTAACGTGCAACACATTGCTTATGAGATAAGTTTTTGTTAATTTTTTTGTTCATTATCATTCTGTTTTTTTTTTTACAAATCGCGCAAATTATGTCGGATGCGGTTACAATGAAAGTCATCCATGTCTGATGTTGTAGCGGTGGCGAGCTTTTTCTGCGATTTGGCACCGCAGCTGGGTTGTTGGTTGGCTGCTCGCCAGATGCACATAGTGATGCTGCGTGCTGTGATGCGTGCCCCATTGACCTTCTTTGATACGACTCCTATTGGTCGTATTATCTCCAGGTTTGCTAAAGACGTGGACGTCCTGGATACATCTCTTCCCCCACAAATTTCTGATACCATCTATTGCTTGTTTGAGGTAATTTCTTTCGTAGCGTGCTGAGAGAGAATACCAGTTGGGAATTTCTTATTGCTTTTCCTTTATCTTCTCGACCTCGCAGTTTGAGTTCCACACGTATACCATCACTTTCCACCGGAGAACTTTGATTAAACTGCGATTAGATATCATTGTCAGGATATAATTTGTATTTATTAAGAGGTGTCTGAATAATGGTGGTATGATATATTATTGTATTTTGGATGGGTATAATTCCCGTCTGTAGATTTGCAAACTGGTTTTGAGAATACATTTGGAACACAATTAAATGTATAGAGTCTGCCAGTATAATTATATAATTGTGTCCGTTCTCGTAAAACGACTGCAGTCCATGACTTACTCTATCTGTACCGAAATAAAGGATATTTTAGCAGTATCAAGTTTGACCAAAAGAGACTTAAGTATACCTTGAGAGACTTAAATATACCTTGACGCTAATGCTTATATGTATTTGTCTAATGTATATATGTGATAATCATATTCATACTACATGTTGGTGGACCTATGAAACGACCAGCGCTAGCTTTGTTTTTGTTTTTGTACTGCTGTCCGGAAAAGATATGAGAGCATTTCATTCAATAGAATTTCTGCACGAGATATTATCAATTTCTTTTTTATATGTATCCTTGTGAAACTGATTCGCTCGATCAATTTTGCATTTATTATATATATTTATATATATTTTTTTGTCACAGATGTTTCTTCTTGTTCTGACTAATTTATATTTGCATATAATATTAACATTTTTCTATCTTGTAAGATTAATGATGAAGTAGATTATTTTTCAGTGTTATTAATAGCTGTATGCATTGCAGGTGATAGCCACTCTCTTTGTTATAAGCTACAGTACACCTATATTTATCGCGGTGATACTGCCAATAGGCGCGATTTATTATTTTATTCAACGTTTTTACGTTGCAACATCGCGTCAATTAAAACGATTAGAATCCGTGTCGAGATCTCCTATATATTCGCATTTTAGTGAATCTGTGACTGGTACGTATTTAAAACCGTATAATTATCCTGTAATATTTTATTTATTAACAAAAATTTACATTTCTAAAAATAATCTATTATTTATATATAGGTGCGCAAATAATTAGAGCGTACGGCGTGCAAGAACAATTTATCCATGAATCTGAAAATAGAGTAGATTTTAATCAAGTGTGTTACTTTCCTAGTATTATTGCAAACAGGTAAATATTTGTATAACGCAATTATAATTTCTTTTATACGTATTTATTAACTGAAACGCATAATGTTGCAGATGGCTGGCCGTGAGATTAGAAATGGTTGGAAACTTAATTATATTCTTCGCAGCTTTGTTCACTGTTTTAGGTAGAGATACCATGAGTTCAGGTCTCGTTGGTCTATCGGTCAGCTATGCCTTACAAGTAAGATATATTTTCCATCAAAACGATATTTTAACGTTATATACAATGTGATATTTTCTACCATGTTAAATAGAATATCTCTCTGTGATAAAGTTAAGTTAAGATAATAAAAGTAATTTGTTACACGCGGGTGATGTTTATATATTTATTTGATACTTTATGAAAAAACTATGTATGTATGTATTTCATGTATGAGAATTCATGTTATGTTTGTTATAGATCACCCAGACCTTAAATTGGCTGGTACGCATGACGTCCGATGTCGAGACTAACATCGTCGCGGTAGAGAGAATAAAAGAGTATAGCGAGACCGCGCAAGAAGCACCGTGGAAGAACACTGAATTTACGCCTTCGAAAGAGTGGCCTAAGCATGGTCGCGTTGACTTCAAGGACTTTAAAGTTCGCTATAGGGAGGGATTGGATCTCGTGTTGAACGGTTTGACGTTCAGCGTGCTCGGCGGCGAGAAGATCGGCATAGTAGGCAGAACCGGTGCTGGAAAGTCGTCTATGACATTGGCACTTTTCAGAATAATTGAAGCAGCCCAGGGGAAGATTTTAATTGATGATATCGATATTTCCAAGCTGGGCCTTCACGACCTTCGCTCGAGATTAACCATCATTCCTCAGGATCCCGTATTATTCTCTGGAACACTAAGGATGAATCTGGATCCTTTCGATTGCTACAACGACGAGGAAGTTTGGAAGGCGTTGGAGCACGCTCATCTGAAATTATTTGTAGAAAGTATGAACGGTCTTCGTAACCTTTCATTAGAAAATCTTGTACTTTTAAAGGATATAATCTATTATTGTTTTACAGATTTGCCAAACGGTCTTTTACACGAGGTTACTGAAGGCGGAGAGAATTTAAGCGTAGGACAACGACAATTGATCTGTTTAGCAAGAGCATTACTTAGGAAAACGAAAATTCTCATACTGGATGAGGCAACAGCTGCAGTTGATTTAGAAACGGATGATTTAATTCAGACTACCATTCGCCAAGAATTTAAGAATTGTACAGTTCTCACAATAGCCCACAGACTCAACACTATTTTAGATTCTGACAGGTATATTTCAAGTTATTTTAACATTGTATTTCGTGAGCATTTATACATATATACTATAATTATATTATTTTATTTGTGAAACACGATACTTTACAATATTTCTATTTATGAGAATTTATTCATTATTCCAGTTTTCATTGAATTTCTTTTTTAATTGTTTTAAGTATATTTTATTTTCAAAACTTTTCTAATTTCAGCTTATTCTCAAACAATAATAATGTTTCAGGGTAATCGTATTGAACAAAGGTCTGATCGTCGAATATGATTCTCCGGAAGTGCTTCTTAGCAATCCATCTAGCTCTTTCTACAGTATGGCTAAGGATGCAGGTCTAGCTGCTTAAGAAAAAAAAATTCATATCATTTTTTAGCGGCTGTACATTCGTGAGCCAATGTCGAAGTAAACGACACAAAGAAAGCCATAGAACGAAAAAAACGCATAGCCTCAGCATAGATTAATTTGTATAGTAAAATATTTCTACGCAAAAAAAGCAAGAACGTTTAACGTAATCGACGGTGCAAAAACTCTTGTCTCAACATTATTGTTGCTAGATTTTATCCGATAAATCTCCGATTGTACCGTCGATTACCGAACTTCATATATTCTAGAATAAGTTTTGTAGTGAGATCTTTCATCACGAAGCAATGCGACACAGTTTTAAACTAGCGTCGATATCCAATATCTAACTTTAACTGGGTAATCGGGTGGATTCCTATCTGATCAATAAAAGTGGTAATCAATGACTTATTTTTCTCGATGCACTTTACTAAATTATATTCCTCTAAAAAGAGGAATTATAATTTATAATTTTATAATAAAATCAACGCACTTAATTACAATTTTATCACATTTCTAGAATAACAATATTTGATTAACGTTAAGGGTCGACACAAGTAAACTTATATACATTTGTGATGTATAGATACATATTTACACTCTAGTATATATTGTAGCGTAGAAGAAGTATTTTGTCATGAAATTTTGTTTTTTTTTTTTTACTTATGTTTTATGAAGCAACGAGGCCTGATAAGAGCGGGATTTTACAATTTCATTCTTAAAAATATTATAATAAATAAAATGAGACACATACATCTCTATGCTCATATTTTATTTTCTAAAAATAATATTACGTCATGAAATCTTTTCAGTTTCTTTTTTTATGAAACTACGAAGGCGCGTATAGAGCTGGATTTTATTTAATTTTTAAAACATAAATAGATAAAATTATCTGCACCTCAACCAGTGACGGATTAACGTGTAGGCAAACAAAGCATTTGCCTAGGGCGGCAAATTTTTTAAGACAGAAAATGTTTACACAGTTGAGATAAATTTTTAATTTATTAATCTAACGTTTTTGCATGAGTTATCGAGCATATTTTATCAGAAACAATATTTTAAATATATAGTTAAAAAAATATATTTATATTATTTATATTATTTAGATTATTAAATGTTTTCATCAACTAATGTAGGGATATAAAACCTTTTTTTAAATTTATTTTCTTTTTTATCAAATTTATAAATTAATGAAGCCACTTGGAGGCAATTAGATGTTGGTGCCTAGGAGTGGCAAAATTCTTAATCTGTCTCACTGATCTCAATTATACTTATAGTGTAGATCAAGTGAGATATCAAAACGAATTTTTATTTTATCTTTTTTTCCAACAAAAACGCTCTATATACGATCCTTTAGGTTTCTCCTGATTACGAATATCGCAATTACGATTTTCTCAGTACTTTTAACGTAATTTTTTTTAAAGAAATTTTTCTCTGATTTTTCCAAAGATCTTCATAGGTATTCCTGTTGATCCTTAAATTATACCAATATTGTTATATTTAATATTAATGTACGAAGTAATATTATGTATGAAGTTCTTACGGTGTATCTTACTGTAATAACGTTGAATAATTTTTAAGTAATGTTAGTTAGAATAATATTTGCAAACCAAAGTTGACTAAGAAATTTTGTTTCCAAAATTTCGGCCAAGCGATAGGGATCTTTGCACCCGACTTTTAAGTTAAATTATACCCACCCGAATAGTTTCAATTAAGTAAAGACTAAAGTAAGACTATCAACAAATATGTGTATAGTAATTGATAAAAGTGCGTATTCATTCAGATTAAAAAAAAAGAGAAAGTTCGAAGTAATTATTAATTTAAACAAATGAAATCTAAAATACATTTCTCTTAATTACTGCTTTAATAACATTCGAGATGTGTTTTCTAAATTCAAATTCATATAAATTTTCTTTCTATGAACTATATTCAAAAAAGTGTATTTTTATTTTCACATTTTCTTTAATATGTATATGACAATCAGTCGCAATAATATTTATTTTCACGTTGTTAAATTACACACAATGTTAATAGATTGAATGAAAATGTATTTTAATCTGGCATTTGCTGCATACTTACCATATGTAAACAAATTAATTTTAATCCAAAGTTCAGTAACGTAAAATTTTATTTTTATAAATCACTTGTTGAAGCGAATAACGGTGTAACAATTTCAATTTAGTATACATTTTGTATGCGGTAAAAGTATCTAGAAAATATGCAACATCACATTTTACTATATATACTCTTATCTCTTTATAAAGTTTTATGTATTATTCAAAGTATAGTGAAAAATGACATCTGTGCCTATTTTACAAAGAACAGTAAAATCGCATTTATCGAGAATTACATAAATTTTTAAAATTAACTCGCGTACTTTTTTTCAAATAATTTAATCGCGTTCATAGATAAATCATGTACTTCAGCCAGTGTTCTCTTAAACTATTTACTATTTTATTTAGCGATCATTTATGTACTAGATTTGTATAGCATTTTAATCTCTTTAATATCGTATAGCGTTAAATAATCATTGAATACTTTCGAGAGTATTAATAATAATTAAACTTGCCTTGTATATGTCGTTTTATTTGTAAAAGTAAGGCTGCTGAAAAAGATAATTATTAAAAATCGTTTTATAATCACCTAGTGCATTAAAATTCCATCGTGGAAATAATTTAATATTCATGAAACAAAAGATACATGATTCACGTGGCCCTTGAAAAAGGTGATATATTAGTTACAGCTAAATTTACAATGAAAGGAAAGTAATGTTTCTTTAATGACACAAGCGTAGAGATTTCCGAGATTTATGATATAAATATAAAAGCCAAATATTAAGTTTTACCAGCACGTTAACTCGACGCAATTTATATAATCTACTTGGGCCTTCTTAAAACTACAAGACTCGCAGACCTGGTGTAATTACCAGATTATGACTAGAAAATAATAAATTGGTAACGTGCTGTAAATTTATAGATAGCGAAATAGCGAGATATTAAGTTATATAATTTAAATTAACGTGTAAGAAAAAATTGTTCGTCGATTTTATCACGCAGCGATTTATATTTGTCGTCTTATTAAAAGTTTTTTTTTTCTAAAGTTTTTCTTTTCTTTAATCCTGCGTTCATGTGTTTGTATAAATTTTCATTATCGATACTGCTTGTAATGTACTTTCAGTCTATTTCTTGTGCAAAATTAGAAATTCATAGAAATCTGTCTTGCCATTTGTTGTAAAGCTTGGACATTAAATAATATATAATAAGATATTATTTTAATTCTTGATTAACTCTTTCGAATTTAGATGCGATAAATTATTCAATAAATTGGAATGAAAATTTACCGGTTTAATATCCAAAAATTGTTCTGCCTCGAAAGAGTTATACAAGATTAATCATTTTTTATGATTATATATATATATATA
>NW_017259295.1:568009-575912 GCF_001594045.1 Atta colombica
ATTCTGACGCTATTATTTCCATTGTCAATAATGTATAGATTAAACAACGCATTAAATATTTTTTAATTTTTTAGAAGTTACGCTCACGCCTTCAGTTAAATTATCTCTAGTTTTAATGTAAGAGTCGTTGTGAACCGAACTTTCCGAGCACAAATAGCGATGAGATTTAAATTTTACGTTTTTTTCTTTAGCTTTTTTCTTGCATTTATTCGGGTATTTAAGGTATATTTACTTGAAATGTTCACAATATCGATATATGTAAATATTTAAAACAAAAAAAAAATATGTCAATGGCATTCAATATCGCCATTTCTGTAAATTATACATCTTCTTCATTATCTTAGTTATAATACTAAGCATTAAAAAAAGCTAAAAGAGCCAGGGAATAAAAAGAGATTCTATTATATTAAAGTTATCGCGCGTGCGAGCTTATTAACAACAATATATAAGCGCGGAAGGAAAAGTGCCTTCTTGTAAGAACAAAAAGAAAAAAATAGCAAAAAATCGATGTACTATTTATAACGTAAATTTGAAATTTGTCAAATCTGTATATTTAATTTTTTCAGCCTGCTTCTCTTTATAGACCATTCTAATCTAATTGTTATAAAATTTTGGTAAAACTCCAGCTGTTATCGCTTCTAGCTGGTCTCGCGTTTCGTTATCGTTATTTAATACATGTAAAATTATTTTATTTCTCATCCGTTAGATTTATTATCCGCGCAGAGAAAGAGAGAGAGAGAGAGAGAGAGAGAGAGAGAGAGAGAGAGAGAGAGATTAGATGTGTAAAAGTAAGAAATAATATCGACTTGAACAAAACTCGAAGATATAGATAGATTTTTTCTTTTCACACACAATTATTTCACGCGCATAAAATTTTGTAAATTTCTGAGCACCGAAGTAAAAAGTAATAAAAATAACAATTAGGAGGAATTACTATATTTATTATAAACGATAACTTTTATAGTCTAAACATCGACGACCCATTATAATATATGGATCGCTATTTTTCTCCTCGAATATTTTTCTCTTCAATTTTCCACAATCGCAGAATATCTTCGTGATCACACGTAATAACTTGGCTCGAAGAGCCTCCGCACCGCATACACTTGATGTGTGGTGATGCTCAGAAATTACGCTAATCTCATTCGGAAAATGAGTACTTAACATTATGGCAATATGTAATAAATGTATATTGTCCAAAATATTAGACAGTAAGTCGACGGTAGATAATTATACGATTACTCTAATGAAAATATAAAATATAACATTAAATGTAATTTGTAATATCAACGTCATGGTATTAAAGAGCACGATTTTTTCTTCCTTCATTATACAAAATTCTGAATGCTCGGATAAAAAAAAGGAGGAAATCACTAATGCACATCTTTTATATGATTTCATAAAATGTCGCGACACAAATGAGGAGGATCCAAGTTTATCACTCAGAAGAAAAGGTACACATATGATATATGATAATTAAATCAATTTTATTTCGTAGCAACATCTCGACTCGATAATAAGTGAATACTAACATCGCCTGAAATCGTCGATGCTAATTGGGTTTTCCCTTTTTTATTCGACATTTGATTTTATCGAATCGGTAGAACGTTTTCTTCCATGCTCTCATGGCAAGTCACGAGTGTCTATTTGCAATTCAACATTTACACGAATGATAACAGTGTTGAGCATACTACCTACATTTACAGCTTGTTAGAGAATCGCGAGATACATTCACGAAGAGCTATCTCTGCTATTTTTGTATATACTATTCATGTTTTACAAAATCTGTTCTTTTTAGCAGAATGATTGCATCTTTTCTTTTTCTCATATCGGAGAAAAAAAGAGAAAAGATAAATTGTGCAAGAAATTCAGCAAAAAAGAATAGATCCACAATTTTAATCCCTTCAAATATCTCTGTGCGTATTCTAAATTTGGATAAAAGAATTTATTTCTATCTTCGCCTCTTATTTCGCCATACATCGCAGTATGCTCGCACGTAGATTCGAAAATAGAATATACATGTACACACACATGATTATGCGGAAATTTGTATAAATAAATGTCAATGTGTGTAATTATATTCCTTTGGTATCGGACATTTTATTAATTCAGGGACAACGTATGATATAACGTACTTGATGCTAAATCTATGCACATCAAGTATTATTCATTTTTCTTCGCTGATCCATCCTTCGGGCGATCCTTAATAGTTGCCTGCTTCTTGTTCTCTAATACTTGCGCCTCCATCTCGCCGGAGAAGCCAAACTCGTTTACTCGAGTATGATCGGTCTTGTATATCCATCTTTGGTACAAAAATATGAAGAAAACAATATCGTCGCGGAAGCAGCCGATCCTGTACAGCGTCGGCATCTTTATCACAAATGCAAAAATATCGTCGATAAATGTGTTCAGGAATTTATACGACAGCATACGCCATGGAAGATGCGCGACGCTCTTCAATTTGTAGTTGATGAACAGTTGCGGCGTCATCATGATGAATCCGAAGGTCAACAGAAATCCGTACAACATACTGAGAATCCAGGAATACCATCCCTTATGTTCCAGATACATTAAAGAATAAATTGCGTATCCTCCCAACAGAGGGTACAGTGCCCACGAGAGATATTTGAAGGCAAGTCTGTCATACTCTTTCGTAGAAGACTCTACGTACGATCCTTTATCTTGGAATGATATTTTCGGAAAGATTCCGAATACTTTCATTTCTCTATTAATATTAATATCTATAACTTTGTTGATCTTCCACACTTCAATGCAAAGACCTATCGCGCAGCTGATGCGCACGACCGTGTTCGTCTCGTTATCCAAAACGTAAAGGAGAACGACAAGAGACTGGAATACATTGAAAAACACAGAGCGGACCGATAAACCTTCCAAGGATTTTCGATTGTTCCAGAATTGAATATCTGAAAGGTATAAGATCCTTAGATTGCGGTAGTGCAATATATGTGATATACGTTTCTATTATTCGTTAAAGTTTTAAGAGCTTACCGTTTTTAAATGCTAAAAATTCAAATACGCTATGTAAGATTGATACAATTATAGTCAATCCTAGTAGATATGGATTCGTTTCAAGCAAAGTCTCTTTTAGGGTATCTTGATCGTTATCATCGTCGTCAGATGCTTCTCCTATGTGCACAATGATAACAGATGATAAAACTTACTAACAATTTTCTCTTTCTTGAATGAAATAATAAAATCAATAATAAATTAATCTAGATTATATGAGTAAATCAAACAAGAAAACAGCCAATACGGTTAAAGCTAGATATTGGAGTATCTAATATGTTTTTATATGTAAATTCTATACATATTTCAATTATATAAATTGCACACCGTTCAATGTCGGACTTGAAATGCAATCGTATAAATTGAAGCTGAAATAATATTGTAATGAAATTGACAGTCGATTTAATTATGCTACCAGTATCTTAAAACACTGAAAAAAGAACTTGTTATAAAAAATATTACCTTATCTTGAATGAGGTAATATTTTCTCGACCCTATATTAGCTATTTTCTTACTTATTTGAAGTAATAGAAACTTCGTTTTAATTTCCATGATTTTTGAAATATAACAAACCCATGAACGACGACGTCCATTTATTTCTAACGGACTGAGCCGCGTATATTTGCCATTTGAATAATGAGAGTGGCTGGTAAGTCAACCTGAGTTCCAAATGCTCTACTGTATCATTTAATGGTTGATAGTCCCGCTGCATGTTCCAAAAATCATTCATGTACAGTATTGGCTTGTAAAAATTTCCACCAGGTAAGAAATGTATATCTAAGAGAAGAACAACAAGGAGTGTTTCTAGTACACAGATCTGCATATATAATGTAACTAATATTTATAAACTTACATTCATCCAACGGCTGTGGTACTTGACCATACACCCAGTTGGTTTCATCAAACACTAAATTAACAGTTAAATTTGGATGCCAATGCGACACATATTCCTGATCCATTAATTCAGCTTTCTGCAAGACATTTAACATAAATAACATTAACTTATGGTGAATTCAGTCACTCACATTACATTGGATTAGTACACACATTAAAGGTTGCTTTTGGTACTACAAATTTGGCAAAATAATTAAAATATACATACTGCCATTTCTTCTTTGCTGGCTGTGCTCTCACCAGTCAACAGGTTGTGCCTTTTCTGATATCTAATTTTCTTATATTTATTTAACATTTTTCTAGAGTAGGATACATAGTCGCCAGCGTAAACACTTTTGCCAGCTTTGGGATTCGGCGACTTTCCGCTTTTTGTTATATATACGTGCAGGTAGATCGAGCCATTTTGCTTTAATCGCCCGGAAGGAACAAATGTGTGCTCGAGCACTCTGGATCCATCCTGATTCGGTCCACCATACCAATCTCCATAAACCAGACCCTCTTCGAACCAAATCAAAGATTGCCGATCGTCAAATCTTTTAAAGTTCTCGGACTCCGACAGATAAACACTAAGGTCAAATAACGTTCCATTTGAAAATATATTTACAGCTTGTAAACGCGCGTCGCCAACGGCATTGGGAGACTTTGGATTATTATCGGAACGTCTAAAGAGGCTACTAATAAAATAAATTATAAGAGCTCGTATGATTAAGGATTTTGTTATGGTAAAGAACGATTCTAAGCGCGACTGCTGTGCCTTCTGCCTCTGCTCATTATTCTCTGCGTTCGCCTGCAAGAAACATCGTCAAATTATAATTCACTCTCTACAAATACTCGTATATGTCGGTACGACATGAAATCGTGGCAATTTATAAATAAATTTTAATATCCACGACTGTACCTAATTATGTGGTATTGCACAATCTTTCATTAAAAATAACAGAAGAAAAAACTCATGTTTAATTTAAAAAGATGATGTAAACTCCCTATGTACATTCTCAAGACACTTCCTTGTGGAACAACCGTGAAAAAGGAGTAAACAAAATGAATATAATACAACAAATTAACGCACTTCTGTCTCGTCGTTATTTTGTTCGGTTCTTGGAACTAGTTCACCATTGGGCTGACTGTTATCCATATTTTCTGTAACATCTACTTCCGCGTTGTCACGATGATCATCCCCAGTAACTACCATCTTTTTTTGTCAAATCGTCAGCTCCCATCACTCCCAATACTCCCATGCATGGCGGAATTAAGGTGCCTTTTCATGATGATGCTTGACGCTCGACTTTAAACGGATCACGTGATGAAAAATTAACGAATATCATGCGTCAATTTTGATCACGTGACCTTAAAGAGGAGAACACCAATGGCTGCGTTCAGTTAAACAGTTTTGCACCGTTTTATGATTATCTGTTGAGATAGAACCATTTCTTTAGATCTTAAAGTATAATCCAATCAATGCAAAGAAAACTTCTCACAGTTGCAAAATAAACGTGCGTTCTGCTGAACGCAGCCAAATAGTTTGCTTTCCATTTACATCAATTCTCAGATAATTCTTAATTGTGACGTCATAATTCAGTTGAACGCGTTCCTTTTACATTCTGACAAGTGAGATTTAATTGAGTTTTTGCCTATAATCTGTACAAGAGCGAGACCAATCGATGCTTTAGTGAGTCTCGTAAACTCACTTTAAAAGTTAGATTCGAACCTGTGTGTCATGTGATAACTTGTTTACCTACTAAGCAAACTAAGCAAATAATGACATCATTAATCTGAGTATGAAACACTCAGCTCACTGCAATTCAGGTCAAAAACTCGCCACAAATGCTTTGGACCAATTAGAAGAAAGACTTTTACAAACTGACTAATTAAAAAACGCTTCAAAGCGTTTGCAGCATCGTATTGACCATATCTTCAGTTTCACTTTTGTGCAAATGGAAAGCAACTATTGGCTGCGTTCAGCAGACTCAACAGTTGAATAAGCGCTCACTATTATTATATTCTTTCAGATCTAAAATGTTGATTGAATGATCTAAAAGAATATATCAATAACAGCGAGTTCATTCAACTGCTGAGTCCGCTGAATGCGCTCATTGATGGAAACATTAAGACGATAAAGTGTCATGTAAAGGCACCTTAACATTTATTTGCATTTTACTCTGAAGTTCGAATCGCGTTAGCATGGCTCGCAAATCCAGTAATTATCTTTCTGCATGCGCGGGTGTATGACGTCATCGGTTTTTTTTTAACAAACTGTGTGTAGCCGCTACATAAAAGCAGGCCCATTCGCATGGAATATGACAGATTTCCCGCGTATAGTATCGCGCGTGTATAAACAATTCTTTGTATATATATATTATGTAGTAGTCTAGAAGCGTTATTTTCGGAATTTTATTGATGTCAGTGCAAAATGAATATAACAAATGTTATTCAACGACGGGAGAGAGGATTCGGTAAATAAACATAAGCGTATATATCTTATGGGGAGATTTAAACGACCGTTTATTTTGCACAAGTGCAGGTTATCTATGTTGTAATAAAATCAGTCAGATTGATCTTTTTAAATTAATTTAGAATGTAATTTAAATGTTGAGTAATCGATGAATCTTTAATGACGAATTTGATTGACGTTTTATAACTACAAAATAGAGTATTAATGACATATATTATAATGAAAGAAGATTGATTGCTAAGAACATAATTTGCTATCAATATTATTTCTATCTGCAAATTTTGATGATACTCTAGATAGACTGATACATTTTATATTTGTAGAAAATTAAAATATTATAAAAATAGTTTGTTATTATCCATTACTGCAATAATCCAATAGAATAAATGAAAATTAGTAAAAAATTAAAGAAAAAATAAATTAAATAATTTAAATAAATGATTAAATTATGTCTATTAAATTTTAATAATACACTAATTGCTTGATGTTCTATTCAGGAATGATATGTGATTACGACATTGCCCTTTATCGCTTGAAATGCTACTATGACGATGTATATCGTGGAATAACTCCGAATGTAAATGCAGTTGATTACAATCCTGAGCCACCGGTGTTTGCATGTCGTTTCTGCACCACACCAGGATATGAGGAGATTCTTGCCTTGGCAAATGAAGATGGAAAAGTCGCTTTTCAAGATACTAAAATTAAGAATGAAAATAATCTACCATTAGAGGGAACACAGGTTGCCTTTGATTTTGATTGCAATTTAACAAAAATAGTGTTTCTTAGTATCAGCAGAGAAATATTAACGGGAAATATGTATATTTTTCAAGGCACACTGTAATGCAATCTTCGACATTGCCTGGATGCCTGGGGAGATGAAACTAGTTACAGTATCAGGAGATCACACAGCACGTTTATGGGATGTCACTGGGCCTGAAATAAAACAAATTAAATGCTTTCATGCGCATACAAGAAGCGTAAAAACTGCAGTATTTCGCGATGATGACAGAGGTACAGAGGCCTACTCATCAATGGGTTACAAACATTTATATTTTTTGAAAAAAAAATACTGCTTTGAAAAAAAGCCAAATTTTCTTTCTATTTTTCATATAAAGGACAAAAATATATCAACGCTTTTTTTTATCTCTTTCATGATCTAATTCTTTATGTTCATTTATAAATCTGCATAAAAAATTTAATGTGTAATTTGGAATATCTCAGAATTTTTCAAATATTTTTAGCTGTCTTTGCAACGGGTGCTAGAGACGGCTTCATCATGATATGGGACATCAGAGCCAATCACAGTGATGAACCTAAGCCAGATAATTGCATTGCTAATGCACACAGTTATGGTAGTGTCAGTAACACAAGACGGAAATCGCACACTCAAGCATCACGAGCGCATAGTATTACTGGTTTAGTGTTTCAAGATGATTTTACACTAATCTCATGCGCTGCAGGCGACGGGTAAGATTGCTTCTTATTGTGTATTTGTGTAGGAATTATAATATATATAAATATATAAAT
>NW_017259295.1:576012-578651 GCF_001594045.1 Atta colombica
TTACACTGTTCACAAGAAAGAGCCGATAGCTAAACATTTAATGAATTATTCAGGAAATAGCACTAAAAATGGCTTTTCCTCGTTGTTAATATGTCCGGCTAGAATTACATTATATGCAAGTTGCATGGATAATGTTATATACGCTTATAATATATCGTCATATAATCGTAAACCAGGTAAATATTCCTCTTCTTTGAATTATAAAATATTGTTCTAATTCTACGAAAAGAATCACGGAAAAAATTCTTTGTAACAGTGGCAGAGTATCATGGACATCAAAATCATACATATTATGTAAAGACTTGTATGAGTTCCGATGGTCGCTATCTAGCCAGTGGATCCAGCGATGAACTCGCGTACATTTGGAACACTAACAGACCGGGCGCACCACTAGTTAAACTTTCCGGTCATACAGACGAAGTCACTTGCATTGCATGGTGCAATACTGGAGAAACTAAGGTTCCATTTTAATGTTTATTATTATAAGTATTAAATAAGAAAAGCTTATTTTATACATATGAAAATATTTTTAAAAAGTACTGATTGCATATTCATAGTTATCTTAGACTCATTGCGTAATATAATGTAAAATATAAATGATTATAATCAAGATTTAATAGTTTGATACTTATCTAATCCTGAGAATCATTTCAGATAGTGACTTGCTCCGACGATGCTTGTCATAAAATATGGAGAGTTGGATTAGAGCATGAAGAAAATAACAAAGAAGTAATGATACGCGGCCAAGCTGAAGTTGTAGAAAGATACTTTTTAGAAAAAATGAAACTGGAAACTACTCCAAGTTCTCGACATTCGAATACTTGTCAGGAAACTACACCAAGTTCAGATGAACACAAGGCATCTATTTTTACTCCAGGTAAATATAAAAGTTATTACATGGAGGTTTATGTGCAAATAAATGGAAGATACAAATTTAATAAGTTTGGAAAACTGAGACTATAAATCGCAAAGTGATTTTAAATTTTGAATAATTTAAAAAAGAAACTTTTCTTTAAGTTCTCCAAAATTTGTGATAAATTCTGTATTTTTAAAGAAATATTTTCGTTTTTCATAGTTACGACTCCCGAATCTAGTAAGGAAGATTACAATGGAAATAAACACAATTCTGTTAAACGTAGTTATCTGCAAATGATGATGGGATCAAGATCTGAGGGAAAGTTTAAAAGTATTTTATCACCTATTCATGAAAACCACGAGATGGTTGCGAAACGAGTTCACATGGATAATCGAAGTATGCGAAGGTTGTTCAGTCCAAGTAACGAGACTCCTAGTACGAGCAAAGATAACAATTCTGACGAACCTAGTACGAGCCAGTCCACAAGCACGAATGAAGCTAGTTTTTCGCCTACATTAAACTTGCCAAATTTTGTAATAGATGGAACGGCGCCTCATTTGCTCGAAATATCACCTCAAAAGTATAAGGAGAATGTCGATTGGTTGACGAAAATTAGAAAGGAAAGGTACGAACAAAAGAAGACTGAGACTGCATCAGTCTCAAGCAGTCCGAAGACTCAATCAACACCTAGTCGAAGATCCAATAGGTCACGATCAACTGAACCCCAAAAAGTTACAAAAACAACAAAAAGTGTTTCTTTGTTGAATTTTTTTAAAGCTATTAGTAAAGATAATGAAAAAGATCTATCTTCGAATAAAAATAATTTGCCATCAACTTGAAAATAATATACATAGAATTTGATAATTCACGATACTCACGAATTGAATATTGAAATTCTTTTCGGATTCAATTTGTTTTTATTTTATAATATAAAGACAAAGGATTTTAAAATCTTGGTCACTAATATTATAAAATAAGTGAAACTTATGATACGACAGATTAGATATTTACGAATTAAATTTTAATATTTTTTTCAATTTTTTTTTATTTTACACTATAAAAGCAAAGAATCTTAAAATCTCGATCAATGATATAAAATAGATGAAATATAGTCATTAAACTTGTTTATAATATAGCATGTTTAATGAAAAAAAAGACTGGTTTATAAAATGATAAGAATCTTTACGCTGATTCAATGAAATGTGTAGGAGATATTAAAACTTACTCGCAATAATGTATCTTGCATAGTTTTCAAGATTAACATTTAAAATATGATTGTAAGTTGTAAAATAGACATGATCTGACATAATTTTTTAGTATAAGCATTATGTTAGACATTATATATTAGGGCATAAAATGTATTATATACAAATTAGCGATATATTATAATTGAAATAGTTTTGTACCCCCCAATAAATTATTTTTTTTATAGAAGAGATATATTAAATAAACTTTTTACATAAAATTTGGTTCAACATATGTTCTATCATCTCTTCTCCATCCATTTTTAGATAATCTAAACTCATTGTAACATGAGCATTAAATGCTGTAAAATAATTTCAAATTATTTTTAAGTATTATTAACTATTTGACTCAGGGCAGAAAATTGTTACAGATTGTGGGAGTAATCTTATTTGAATCGGCTTCAATTCGTATTCTTCATGATCAATGTAAAACATTTGATTTTCGTTCATCTGAAACCAATAATTTTATTGTCATCTCTAAGATTGCTATAGCTATGAAATAATTATGTAAATATATATATTTTAAATATATATATATA
>NW_017259295.1:578751-588885 GCF_001594045.1 Atta colombica
AAATTTTAATCCTAATCTTTAAATAATGAATAAATATACATATATAAAATGTTATTATTACCTAAAGTTATTTTTAATAAAGGCATTGATTGAACTGATACATTTTCGGTTTTTATGCATAGCTCTGTTGTTGAAATAGGCATTTCATGAAATACACCACAATCTTCATTCACTACTTTACTATAATCGACGTGATTGTCTAAAATATTTTATATTATATAATACAAAATATATTCTTTATCTTTATTAAATTTATATGTACATATATAAGATGCTACTAAAATAAATTTGATGAATACTTTCTTCTTTCTTTAATAAATAAAGCTTATTCTTTAACAATTTCTTGAAATGTTTTATCGTATCTCTATCTTTTTTATCTTATTATTTTGATTTTAGTAACATCTTGAATAGTTCATTTCAAATTTTACAAGATTTCATTACCAGAAACAAACGTTTGCTGCTTTGGCAGAAATGCATGCCACCATCTTCTATTCGAATTCGTAAATTGATTGTAAGACAAATCTTTGGAATAACAACATGAACATCCTTTGCAAGGATTTGTATATTTCATTAATGCATTGCACTTCCAAGTCAAGTTCGACTTGTAACCATTAAACACATAGGCTGCATATCTGTTTATATTAAAATACAGAAAACATAAGACAAAGGCACAAGATGTCTCACTCAAAGAAATTAAGAGATTTACTTGCGTAAGGAACCCCAATACCAATATTTGTCAACATGTGCATGTGTATCGCTCCAAGCTCCCCATTCTATGCCTCCAACAGCATAAATTGGTTTTATGGGATTTTCAGAATCATTCTTAAAATAAAAATTTCTATTTCAATGCAATTTGATTTACGTCAAATAAATGAAGTGCGATAAAAAAAAAGTACATACGATCAGTAATTTGATTTCAATAGCATCTATCGATTTGAGATTATTCTTAATAATTGCCATTGTTGCATCAATCATGTGGCGTACGTCAATTAAATCTTCATACCCTCGATAAAATATGCTCGCGATTGTATTTGTGTTTCCCAATGGCAAAACACCAATAGGACATTGTTTAGCTGAATGAAGATTGTGCTCATACTTCCTCATCAAGCCAGTTATAACATCTGACAAAGTACCATCTCCTCCTGCTACAATAATCGCATCGGTAGGTGTTTCTAAATTCGTTATCGTATTACGTGCATGGCTTCCTGATTGTGTATCAATGATAATTACAGAAATACCAGCCAAGTGTAATAGAGGCTCGCAATACTTCTGAAATAATTTCTTAGCCTTTCTAAAAAGAGAAACCAAAGTCAGCAAAGAATGAATATTTCATATTAATATTGAAGTTCTTACAATTACCTTTTTTTAGCAGCTGGATTTAAAATAACAGTCATATGGCGAGGTCTAATATTTGTAGAACAAGAAGCATCTCCGTATTGGATTACTTCTTCACAACACTGACGCATTAATTGCTCTGTACTAGATATAAAATACACTAATATAATAAAATCAATGATATGAAGTTTTAACATTATATTTAAACTTTATGTATATAAAAAAAAATTTATATTTATAGCTGTGAATGAATATATTCACAATATCATATAACATTACAATGAATAATTTCCATTTAATAATACAAGTTGACATACAAAAAGTTTACCTTTCTTGACATTCAGTGAATAACAAAGATAAAACAATATTTATGTCAACTTGTGTCGCTAAATGAAAAATTCTCAATGTGCTTGTAAATTTAAAGAAGAGTTTGAGGTTATGTTCCCCATGATTACTACTCACTCGTATGCTTGTTTACCGTATGATATTCCATACGAGAAGGCCGCGGCTCCTATCACAGATTTCTTCCAGTTATTACGTATCGTCTTCAGTAAAGTCAACACCTTAGCCATCGTCAATTAAAATCTCAAAACCATTTGGAGTTTAACCACTTTCTGTCACTCTCTGTTATTCGAATTCACGTGATTCGTCTTTATCTCTCTTATTTCGCAATTTATTCTAATTCTCTACAAATTCTTTGATTTTTGAATTTCACGTTATACGTTACAATTTATCAATTTCATGTTATTTTTATTCTATACAAAATGTAGAATAGAAAAATTACGTCGCTCTCGCCGCATGGCAAATATTTTTGAATTTACAGGTGAATCAACAGAACAACGTATAGAGACTTGGAATTTCTGTTTTTGTTTTCTACTAGGTTAAATAGTGCAATACTGATGTTTGTAAATACAAAATAATTCACATATTTTCATTGTTAATAAATAATTTAACCCTTTTAATTGCATATTCTTTGTTGCAACAATAATCTCGTAATCTCAAAAAGATTAAAATATTTATTAACGTTGAAAATATGTAAACCGATTTGCACTCAATTGCATCAAGTGCTGCACTAATTTTCCTAGTGGAAAACGCTATTAGGGAATTAATTCCGCCGGGAGCAATTCTGCAGCTAGAGATATTCCTTATTTCTCATTCTCTGCCACGAATGTTGCGGGGACGCTCGAGTTTTCCTTTCCAATACCAAGATGTCTAAAAGAGGTGAGTTTGTTTTCGAGCAATTAAAATCCGGGAAAATCAATGCCGGGACGATTCATCAATCCTGAGCGAAAACATGGGAAGATGAAAGCACGTCTCGTGCATGTGACAGAACGAAACGTTACTTCGTTAACGATGTATTCACACAAATAAAAGAATGGCTCTTCTAAAGTCGTTGTCTTAATATATTATTTGTTGTTTCTTAAGGACGTGGTGGATCGGCTGGAGCCAAGTTCAGGATATCCTTGGGTCTACCAGTCGGTGCGGTTATCAATTGCGCTGATAACACTGGTGAGTCTGAGAAATACCTTTTGCATGATACCTAACCTCGAAGGGCCTCGACTGCACGCCTCGCGAGCAAGAAGAGCACATGGTTGACCGTCATTTGCGATTATCAAGTATTTTTACGACTATTTTGTGTTTCCCAATTTGTTGATTAATTTTGATTACTGTAGCTTTATTGCACACCGAACTGTCAAAAAAATAAGAATTTAGCAAAAAAAAAACAAGAATATTAATAAAAAATGTAACTCATAATTCATGGCTACGTTTAACAGAGAAAATTGATTAGCGCTCAGTGCCGTTTCAATATGATTGATTCCTGCATACTTATAATTAGAAGTAACAAATAATTAAAGACAAGAACCAATCATATTAAAGAATTACTAAACACTGATCAGTTTTTTTCTGCTGAACAGTTTCTGCAACCAGTATTATTTTTTGTAAGCATCAATGAAAAATATTGTAATTGTAAAGTTGTTTTTTATCTAGTGTTATTTTTATAATAGTTGTTTTCTCTTGAACATTTTTTAACACTATAACAGAGCAAATATTTACAATATATAATAATTATATATGGATCAAGAGAAAGAATTAATTATGTAGATATTGAGTCATGTAAATAAGTTATTAAAATTGTTTGCAGTATATGATACATGTTTTGTATACATAATATATCATAATCTAATTTCTGTTTTCATCAATGTAGATTAACTTTAATTTAACTCTTGTTTCAATTTAATATAGTAGAGAGCGCCTTTAAGATCAGTCAAAATTGGAATTTTCGAATAATATTCTTGATTATATATACTCACGATTGTCCGAATATTTCGGCTCACGATTAGCATCTTAGATTGATTATGTTTTAACGTCCAAACGTTTCGGTGCACAATCATATTTGAGACTAATTCATGAACCAAGAATATTATATTATTCGAAACTTCCACCTTTGATTCTAAAGACGCTCTTTACTATATTATGTTATTACATTAACTTGATTGGTTTCTTCTATCTTTTTCTAATTCTAAGAATTAAAAAAAGATGATAATTAAATTGAATCAACATTAGAATTAATGTATGTTGGTGGAAGTGGATATTAGTCATAATTTTTAACTTCAGATATATTCATTTATTAATTTTTATTCCGCTGATGATACATTCCTCTGTAACAATGCAAACAACAACTCTGTAACAAAACAAACTATTGTTTTTAGGTGCCAAGAATCTGTATGTCATTGCAGTGCAAGGAATTAAGGGCCGGTTGAACCGTCTGCCAGCAGCGGGATCCGGCGATATGATTGTTGCCACCGTGAAGAAGGGAAAGCCTGAACTTAGGAAAAAGGGTAAATTAATTAAGTCTGCTGTGTACGAAGCATGTTTTCCTGTTGGATTGCTTGTATTTTGGAAAATTACTAAAATTTCTGTGTTCTGGGTCTGTTCAGATACCCAGATGTCATGTTATCTTTGTTTAACATTCGATGAATAACAAGACTAAAATGACACCTGGATGACATTCGAGTAAGAATCTGAACACAGCCCTGTGTGACACTATTTTAGCAATTTACTAAGACGCAAGTAATTCAATAGGAAAACAAGCATGTAGTAGATTTTACTCTCTTGTTATCCGAAAGAATGTCTTCCATTCTTTTTTCTGTAGAAACATTGTTTTTTTTTGAGGAATTTTGAATAAACAAGTGTGTATCGTTGCAGTGATGCCCGCGGTGGTTATACGGCAACGGAAACCATTTCGAAGGAAGGATGGGACGTTTATATATTTCGAGGACAATGCCGGTGTGATTGTTAACAACAAGGGTGAAATGAAAGGATCAGCTATTACGGGACCTGTTGCGAAGGAATGCGCAGATTTGTGGCCAAGGATTGCATCTAATGCCAGCAGTATCGCGTAATTCACATCCTGTATAAATTACTGTCCTTTACAATAAATCCGAAAATAAGTAGTACTTTTTTGAATTCATTGTTTGTTGTGAACGAATAATTGTGTTCAAAATTTGTAACAAAATCTCTATTGAAAAGAAAACCTTGTTTTGAAATTTTAAGATAAATTAGGATTCCTTCACCTTATTGTTTTTACTTCATTTCGAAGTTCATAATTGATTACCTGGGCCCCTATTCTTGAAAAGAAACTTATATGAAAGTTTAGGGAAATACTACGGTATACGTTACGTATACTATAATATTTTCCTAGAATTTTGTATATGTTTCTTTTCAAGAATAGAAGCCCTGCATTTTGAAACGAGATGAAAATTATAAAAATGAGAGAATTTATTAAAATTTTTATAATTTCATTTAACATCTAGTAAATTTGCTCACTAATTTTCATCTCTTTACAAGATACAACAGAATCGATATCGCAATGTCAATTGTATTAGTTGGCTCTTTACTGACAATAGATTTGTTCGTGTATTACATATTTGTTTTTTATGTAACAAACTTTTCAAATCTGTTGATTGGCTGTAGGATAAAGAATTTCTCAAATCTCTGTCCTGCAATCAATTAACACGATTGAAAAATTTGACAAATGTGTAATATCAGTCTATAGATTTGTTCGCGTCGCATGCTCCAACATGCTCCAATATGCTCCTATCATAGCTCCTATTCACTCCAATGCGCTCATTAGAGTGAGTAGGAACTATGGCAGGAGCATGTTGGAACATATTGAAGCATGTGACGCAAACAAAACTTATAGCTTGTGTTCTTTGGATATATCCACAACTTGCATAGACATACGCATACAGAAATCTTATCTAATCACATTTTACGTATGACTTTATAAGAGAAATGCGATTGGATAATTTTCTGTATGCATACGTGTATGCAGCTATGCAAATTTGTGTGGATATACCCTTTGGCTGGGAATTGGCGTACGAACTTCGCTAAAGTCACTAGATTAACAAAGTACCGCGATGAGAAAATTCACTGAATTAGCATTTAGAATCAAAATGGTGTCGAAATGCTATTTTAACTGGATTCTGTTAAAAGATCGGAAATCTATACAGGGGTCTAGAAGAAGAACCTGATTCTGTTATTATCGAAAATCGTTATATAATTTTTGAAATTGCTACAGTCCAACCAAGAGACTGTTACTGGATCCTCGGATCCGTTTCGTCAGTTTCATTTTGATTCTTTATAAAGTGAGAAAAACCATATAGGGGATTAACAAGAAAAAGAAAAGAAAAGGTGAGTATCCCGATGATGGGACTCGTCTATGTACATTTACACGGTCACCCTTGATCGGGTTTAATCATCCGTAGTTAAAAA
Source organism: Atta colombica (assembly GCF_001594045.1). Classification (NCBI taxonomy): domain Eukaryota; kingdom Metazoa; phylum Arthropoda; class Insecta; order Hymenoptera; family Formicidae; genus Atta; species Atta colombica. The sequence goes on from NW_017259295.1 coordinate 584,863, forward strand.
CTAACCAATCACAGTCATTCCATTTTTCAGAGGAATAGCTATTGGTCAGTTTTATAATTACAAATGTATTAAACTATAAACGTCTGTTTTTTTTTCTTTTGTTTGAGTTCGTCGAGATGTTCGAATGTTTTCCACTCAAATCAACATTTCAACCTTTTCTTATACAATGGGATTTTTGTTATCTCATCTTTTTCTCTTTTTTTTTTCATTTTGAGAGGCCGATTCTGTGACTTTTAACGACAGTTGTTAATGTTACGTAGCTTTTTTATTCTACATAATATCTGCGCAACAACATCAATGATTGTTAAGAGTTACAGAATCAGCCCCTAAGCCATAATGTGCTTAAAGATTATATTGTAAAATAGATTTTTATTTGCATTCTAGAGAATGTTCAATGTTTTCTCGATAAAACTGTCATATTAAATTTGCTACGATATTATACCAATTGTGCCCATCTTTGAGAATTGTTGGAGAATTGAATGTCTTCGCGAGAAAGGAGGAGGATAGGGTCAATTTTTTTTTTTTTTTTAATTAAATTACTCTTGTTTTGCATTCAAACTTGGAAACCTATGGAATAGTGCTTCGCGTGGAAAGTTGTAAATCTATGAACGATTCTACACGAATTAATTTTCACACAGCAAGAGCAGGGTATCAATCATGAAACTTTTTCTGGGAACGAAAAGTGAAAAGTGAAAAATTTCTCCATTAACTTTAATGATTAAAATGTTCACTTTTCATTTTCCATCTTAGAGATAAAGTTTCATGATTGATAATTAGTACTCAGAGCAGGATCTTTTTAATATTAGGTATAGTAAAAAGAAATCCATTATTTTTCCATTCAATTTCATGCAAAAATAATTTCTTTTTACTACACCTAATATATGGATTTTTAGTACTTACAATGAATACGTAATAAAATTTACCTCACATATACATTATAATTTTGCATATTCTTTGATCTTTTTCAATATATTAAGTTATCCATTTAAAAAGAGAGGATTTGCATAGATGTATCTGTTTCAGATAGAAAATCACTTCTTGCTTTTTAAATTTGTTCGAATGTATGCAATTATTGAAATATACTTTATATTTTAATTCATTTATTGGTAATCAAAAGTCTTGTTTGTTGTATGAATTAATCTATTTTTCAAATAACTCATAGATATATGTTTCTGATGCAATTGCAGATTGTGCCTATTTAAAGATATGGTAATTGCTGGCAGTTTGAATAATCAAAGCAATACGTTTAAAGCCTTGAAAATAAAATGGATTCAGAAAGTAAAATACATAACACCAATAATGATTCTGAGGTGAAACTTCCTGATATCAAAGATTCTAAAGAATCTAGAAAATCTCAGTAGATTGTTTAAAGAAGCCAAATCAAAATAAAGTTAAAAGAAGTATCTCAAGAAGTGAAGTACTATTAATAAACATCAATAGAAAAATCTAATTGTAGCATAGATGAAAGTTCAAGTAAACAACAGAAATTAAATGAAAATGGGAACAATACAAGTGTTAGAAAAGTGAATGATGATACACTTTCAAAGAAATGAATTAAAAGTAGAACAGCAAAATTATTACAAGGAACAAAATACATCAAGAGATACTGAGGACATTTCTTGGAATTCTTTGTTTAATGATGTAACAAGTGAAATTCCTATCCTTGATGTGTTTGAAGGTAATTTTCCTAGGAATAAAATTTAGATTACAAAAATATAACTATATTGGTCTAGAACGCGTTTTTATCTCTAAAATTTTATAGTATGTGTAATTATACTTAGTATATTACCGAGCTAACATCGTTGTAAGCGCGTTCTGAATATGGGTCTTTATTTATAATTTTGTGATATTTATTCGAGTTTAATTCTTGTTAAATAATATTAGAGATAACAATAAATAAATGTATTAATAATTATTTGTTATATTATTATGATATTAATATATAATTATATGTAAATTATGCACATAAAAATAATTCTAATTTTAGGAAATATTGCATCTGCCAATATTGAAAATGATTCAACTCAAAAAGAACCATCAAATAGAAGTTCAAAGATTAGCAGATCAGAAATGTTTAATCTTGAATTTGATCGATACAAAACGAGAGAGGTTTTTTATTTTTTTTTATATTTTATATTACTTATTTGATAAAATGTTTGATTACGAATTGTGCGTTTATCTTATGCCTCCAGCACACCAGCGCGATGTTCGTCGCATGCGATACGCAATATCCAATGAGTGTACAGGCCGCAGCACAGACTTTTGCATAACGCATAGTGCATAAGCGAATCAACTAATCAGAATCTTTCCTTTCCTCCCATTCCATGAAAAAGAAGAATTTTGGTTGATTGATTTTCTTATACACTACGCATTATGCGTTATGCAAGAACCTGTGCGGTCTTATAATTTTACTGATATTTTCATTTTAAAGGTATACTCATTGGATATCGCGTGTCGATTAATATCTCACTGGTGTGTCAGAGCCATAACAATACTTGCATCGCAGTAGCACTGTGAGTGGGAACGAAACGGAGTGTGATCATGTTTGTGTACCACATTTTTCAGTAAAAGTCTGAGGTGAGCTTTGATATCGTAATCCTGTGTGATCCTTGAATATCCTTGATCCTGGAATTATATTGAAATTATGTTTGGGAAAATTTCTAGACAATCTGAAATTTTAGGACCGACTTGAAATTTATCATTTTTTTATTCTAAAAAAAAAATCGAATCATAACAAAAGAAAAAAATAATAAAAAAAAATTGTGTTTGAAAATAAACTCTCTTAAAGATGCAATAATACAGTAAAAAAATCGTTTGACGAAACATTCATTTAATATTACACTTATAAAGGATTGTTAGCAATTTAATTTATTCATCATATAGAGTCCTAACTTGAATATAAAACTATAATATTGTGCAAATTGATGAAAATTAATTAAATAACGAAAATTAATTGATTGGATAAATCTTGGAAAAACCAGGGTTTTTACCTAGAATGTTCTAGAATTATTCTTTCTTTTTTGGTAAGGTGGGGGAAACGTCTACTTTCGGCCTCTCGGCCCTTGGGAACGGAGAGTTATGTGGGATTGCACACACTAAAATCCCCGCGGGTGTCCTTCCTAGACCTTTCATTGGACATGCGTGCAGTAGAGTTTCTCTAGGCTCGTGTTCAGATTCCCATTCAGGTATTCTCTGAGTATCATGTCATCTTTGTTTAATGTTTGATAAATAAAACAAGGATAAAGTGATACCTGGATGGCAGGTGGGAATCTGAACATAGCCTAGAGACTAGAGGATTGCGTCGCATACTCCACATGCTCCTGCTATAGTTCCTACTCACTCTAATGAGTATATTGGAATGAGTAGGAGCTATGATGGAGCATGTTGGAGCATGCGAACAAACCTTAAGTTGATTCCGTATCTTCAAACAAGGTGAAAATTACAAAAAAAGGCAAATTTATTAGATGTTGACTAATGAAATTATTAGTATTCTAGTAAATTCGCTCACTTTTATAATTTTCGCCTCGTTTCAAGATACAGAATCGATCCTCTAGCCTGCAGCATCCTTCCGGGACGCTCTCAGGCCCGTCGACCACGACCGATTCCTCAAGTCATCAACTGGCGATTCTCATTGTACGTAGAATCGCAAGCGTCGATTATTTGTCGAGTTCAATGAAATAAATTAATTTTGTGTATGATACCTAATTTATTATAATATAGTATAATTAAGAAATAGAAATGTGTTGTGTTATGATATTTCGTTTATTATTAATATTTCTGATTAAGGTAAGTTGAAGAATGCCTTCATAAAAATTTATTTGAATCTTTTGAAATGTTATATGAATTGTGGATATAGATTTGAAATATCAATTCAGTATTATTAAATCAAGATAACTTGCAAGATAAATAGCAATGTTATTACCAAGGCTGGGTTTTATTATTCTGCACTGCAAGTACAGAGAAATTTTATAATTTATGTTGTGTTAATATGAATAATGATTTTTGACAGGGTATATATATATA
>NW_017259295.1:588985-589850 GCF_001594045.1 Atta colombica
AAGTTGTTCATTCAGTTAAAAAGAAAAGATCTCTATAAATATTGATTTTAGATAGACAATCACTTTCTTATTTTTTAAGATGTGTTTCAATATTTGCATGATTTATTTATTTTTTTCTTTCATGTTTATTGGTAATATAAGTAATATATAAAAGTCAATTATTTTATATTAATCTATTATATCATTTTTCAAATAACTCAGAAACTATGTTTCTGCAATTGCAGATTGTATATATTTAAAGGTATAATTGCTAGCAGCTTGGATAATCAAAAGAATACATCTGAACATAAAGTCTTGAAAATAAAATGTACTCAGAAAGTCAAATACATGTTACCAATAATGATTCTGAGATGAAACTTTCTGATACCAAAGATTCTAAGGAATCTAGGAAAGTACAGGCAGGTTTTTTAGAAAATCCAAATCAGAATAAAGTTAAAAAAAATGTCTCCACAAGAAGTGAAATACATGCTACTAGTGAGATATCAATAGAAAAATCTAATTGTAGCACAGATGAAAGTTCAAGTAAACGACAGAAATTAAATGAAAGTGGGAATAATACAAGTGCTAGAAAAGTGAGTGATGATACACTTACGTTTCAAAGAAATGAATTAGAACAGCAAAATTATTGCAAGGAACAAAATACATCAAGGGATACTGAGAACATTTCTTGGAATTCTTTGTTTAATGATATAACAAGAGAAACTCCTATCCTTGATGTGTTTGAAGGTAATTTTCCTAGGAATAAAATTTAGATTACAAAGATATAACTATTATAATTTTGTGATATGTATTTGAGCTTAAGTCTTGTTGAATAATATTAGAGAGCAACAATAAATAAATATATTAATAATTATTTATTAAATGA
>NW_017259295.1:589950-603514 GCF_001594045.1 Atta colombica
ATGTTGCATCTGCTTACACTGAAAATGATTCAGTTCAGAAAGAATCATCAAATAGTTTAAAGATTAGCAGAGCAGAATCAGAAATGTTTAATGATGAATCTGATCAATACAAAGACAAAAGAGGTATTTTATATTTTTTAAATTTTGCACTTGTTTAATAAAATGTAAAATTTTAAATTTTGAATAGCTGCTGACTTAGACGAATGTTCTATTGCTAATGAGTCTAAGTTGGATGAAGAAAGAGAAAGATATGGATAAGAACAAACAAATGTTTTCTGTATATTGTTTAGGAATAAAGAAACCGTCTACTAACTACTTAGAAATAAAAAAATCATCTCCTAATTGGTTTGGCATTGTGCCGGAAGTGACAAATCGGCAAATAGGTAATAGTCCGTTATTCCAAAGAAGATTTCATGGTTCTTTACTTGCAATGGAACGACTCGAGTTTATGTATAGTCTTAATGATAAGGTAAATTCTTCACCTTGTAAATGTATTGAGTTATATACAATGGGTAAATATGTAGTTTAGGAGAACCCTCCTCTCATCATCTTGATCTTGACATATTGTTAATTATTAAGGTCATAACTGAGTGATCTTGAGAAAGTTTTAACCGTCAGACATCACTCGTTAAAAAATTATAAACAAAAGAAGTTTAAGAAACAACGTGACATTTTTGCTATATAAAATGAAAATTTTGATTCCTATCCCACTTCCCTGTCTGCTTGGGGATGACTTTCACTTATATATTCTTTAGAATGTCATGCGCCCTCAAGCAGGGAGGGAAATGGGATGGGAGTCACTTCGCATGAAACGTAAAATACACTTTAAAATAGAATATTTCTATTTTACGAGTGACGTCCGATGGTTAAAACTTTCTCAAGGTCACTCAGGGTCATGACCTTGACAACATATGGAGAGGAGAATCCCTTAAACTATATATTTACAATGTTATATGTATTATCTTAGGATCATACATTATACTTTATTTTTTTATTATTATTTAGTGATATGTATTAACATTTGATTGTTATTTATAGAAATTCGTAACTGCCTTAAATTTCAATCAAAAAGGAAATTTATTAGTGAGTGCGTGTAGAAATTCTGTTTCTATTTGGGATTGGGCTATAAGGAAAAAGCGTCACTGTTTTACGATTAATTGTTTCTTTATATTGCAAGTATGTACTTATACATAAAGTATTGTATTAGAATATTTTGTAATAGTTATTTTGATTTAATTATATTTTTCCTTTTCTAATTAATCTTCTTATTTTAATTGTATGCGTTTAGGCCATATGGTTGCCATTAGACGTGGAAAATTTTATTGTCATTTGTGATGTTGATGGTACTATACGTTTATTAGATCTTGAACACAATGCATCGAAACTGATAATGGATTTTCATAAAACGAGAACTTTGGCTGTGCATCCTGAAACACCTTATGTGGTGTTTTCTGCTGGAATTGATTCAAAAGTATTTTCCATAGATATCCGAGAAAATACTCCAAATGAGTGAGTTCATTGTTACTAAAAAGTTCAAATGTGTAATAGTTATATTTTTTATATACTCTTTGTTTATAGCATGCAAAATATCTATATAATATTAATGTTTGTATCAAGAGTCGTCATATTGTTTGCCGCTAAATGTATGCGAAATGTAGCGCGGGATCGTCCCATGTATATATGCCAATTAATCTCGTAATTTGGTATCCTAAATCATTGGATATGACAATTACGGCTCGATTCAATTAAGATTAACTTAACTCGGTCAATTTACTGTTTATCTTTTTCTAATTTTTAGAATTAGAAAAACAGAAAATAAGTTAAACCGAAATTAAAATTACTCTTACATTGTTTGCAATGGACTTAATGCCTGTTTCTATAAATGTAGATTAATTTTAATCTCGGTTCAACTTATATTTTTTCTTTTTTTAGGATTAGAAAAAGAGAAAAAATAAGTTGAATCAAGATTAAATTTAATCTACGTTAGTAAAAACAAGTTTTATATACTCGCAATACTAAGCTTTGAGTTACATAATAAAGGTGTTTTTATTTTTTTTTTTTGTAACACTTATATATATATATATCTTTTATAATATAGACGTTTACCAAGTTATAAAGTCGATGTTATAAAACTGGTCAATCATAATTGTTCTTCTGAATAATAGAATTAGTGATTCATCAGTTTCCTAACATTGATGTTACAACTTTGGCATAAATCGATCCGTATAAACGTAATCATATATTTATGTTCATCCATAGATTACTTGTGGTAAGAGAAGATCAAAATATTAGTCTATACAGTATACATTGTAATCCTTCTAATAGTAATGAATTTTGCGTCAGTGGCGATTCTTTCTGCGTGAGGGTGTATGATCGGCGAAATGTTTCAAAGCCGCTTTATCAATTGTGGTCCAGATATGACATGGTACGTTGGTTTGTTACAATCCTATTGCTTAAAAATTTATCAATACTTAAAGAAATAGTATTTGCTTATTTTTAATGTGAGTTTTAATTTTACATATGTAATTGAAATTGTTTAGAATGAGTCCCCGTTTATAAGAACCGCTATGTATAATCATAATGGAACAGAAATTCTCGCATTGTGCAATTTTGATAGTATATTGTTATTTGATAAATCAATGTGGATCAATAAGTCATGTGAAGAAAGTTGGAAACATATGTACGAAAAACCTCCATTTCAGTCTGTGCACGTGAAAAAGTTTCGTATAAAATGTAATTACATTATTGTATTTTATACTCTCGACTTTATATTTTTTTTATTCTTAGATCTCTTTATGTTATGTATATTTCAAGAGAAAAAAACAAACATGAAATAACAATATTCACTTTTTAATTAATTTTTATTTTGAGATTTTTGTTTAACAATTTTTTTATGTATATAAGTCTGTTCGCGTTGCTTGAAATCTGGAAAAATTTTTGCCCTTAAAGTGAAATAAATATATATTCACGCGTTGAAGAGAAAGAAAACGAAAGAAGAGAAGATACTTAGTGCAAAAATTGCAAGCAACGCGAACAGATTTTATCTTTTGAAATTCGTCTATATGTTTGAAAGCAATGCTTTAAATAATTCTATTTTATTAATAGTTGATATTAAGTATTGTCGTTCATGTGTTCTGATTACAGTAGAGGTAATTAATTTTTTCGGATCTAATAGTGAATATATTATGTCTGGATCCAATTGTGGTGATATATTCATTTATGACAAGGATACAGGAGCTGGTGTACAGCAATTGCCACTGTACGATAGCAATCATACATTTTTTAGCAAAAGAGTTGAGTTTTTCTATTTCGTACATTTGATAAATAATTTTTTTTTGTAGTTTATGCATATCATATTTTTTTAAACTTTTTTAAACTTTTTTAAATTTAATTTATAGGTAAGTTGCTTAGTGGGTCATCCGCATATTCCCATTCTTGCGACGACATATGGATCCAATGTTAGGATGTGGTCGCCTTCAAGCAGAGAATCTCCGGCACAATCAACATTCAAGAATGAAGGTATAGATAAGAATCATTTGTATATAATTTTTTTGCGTTTCTTTTGTTGCTTTATCTTACAATATAATTAATAAATAATATTTTTGGCACAAAAATTCCTAAAATAAGCAATGTATTAAGTTAAACACAACAGACTAATTGTATTGCTAAATCATAAAATTATTCATGCAACAGTTTCCTGTTCTTTACAAGTCCGTCAAGTTCAGTGTGAGGAGTAGAAAGCAAGATAAACGATTCCTTCTTCTGATTACTTTACAAAATTTTTGTTATGAAAATTCATAAAAGTAATATATCATAAATCTGTCGATATCAAATTGACTATTCTGTGACTTTTCTAGAATTTGAGGAGTTTCGTGAATGGAAACCAAGGAGGCAACAACGATTATTATCTCTCCGACCCAAATTATCTTTTCGATCATAATATCTCCAATATCGATGACTATTATTCCGACGACTTATTGATGGTGCTAAATAAACGTCAATGATAGTCAATTGGGAGACAAGGATATTTTGAAACAATATAGTATTCAATAAAAGAAATATAATAATGAGTATTGTTTATTCTGTCGTCTTTTCGATAAATTTAATTTGTATATCGATTTTTTGTATATCGAGATTTTTTTGAACAACTAGCGCGTTCTGAACAGCGCCTATTCCCTCGAGCTCTTAGATTATTGTTGCTTTTAAGTTAGGGAATCGTATCGATATTCAAATTTTTATAATAGAGTATTTTCCGTCTTAAAGTTATGATTTGATAAATGCGATTTGATATTATTGATAATAATTATACAGCATACACACTAGATATTCTTTCATAATTAGAGGGAAAAATGGCAAATAAATATAGTTCAATAATTGATGCGCAAATAAAATAGTGAATTAATTGGAAATAAAAATATAAATCATTTAATAATAAATATTTTAATCGCGTATCATTTATACTGTACTTACATTTGCTGTTTTTCTTTTTTAATGTTAAATAGTGTGAATGGCTTGTAAATTATTTTTATTGGATTTTACACAGCAGAATTTATGGAATGTACAGCACTGCACAATGTATCAAAGAAACTGCGTTTTTTTAGTTACGATTAATATTTTATATGAACTGGAAATAATTAGAGACGAATTGTACACATAAGTTTGCTATTGTACATTACAATTTTTGAACATTGAACAAACACGAAGACTACATTTTGATATTGTATATGATTGTGATAAGAGAGAAGAAAGTGAGAAATACATGTTTTATAATAGGTTGCAATATGTTTAATTTTTTGATAATTCTACGAAGACTTGAATACAGGGATTTTTTGCTGAGTAAGCGCACAGCGACTAAAAAGTTGCATATAAAATTTTGTTATGTAATTAACTATTTTCAGTTTGTAATACTTTAGAATTTAGAACGTATTGTGTCGAAGTTGCGTGTCATTAAGATTTAATCCTTTGAGGCACACATTTTTTTTACGTAGAATTCAGTTGAAATTTTTTACTCGGTGTTTTAAAAAATTAAAAAATTAGTTCTGTAAAATGAGGTGATTAAGTCGCTGATTACGAATCTGACCTCAGATTTTCGAAATTAAAAATGGCAGACAAAAAATTAAAAAATTTTGACTTCAGATTCATAATGAGCGATCTAAAAAATCTTGACCCCATTTTATAGAACTAATTTTTAAATTTTTTGTCTGCCATTTTGAATTTTGAAAACCTGAGGTCAGATTCGTAATCAGCGATTCCGAAAACCCCCAAGTATCCAGTTTCATGTTAATCAAGTAATTTCTTGCTTTCAACATGAATTTTTTCTGAAAAATACACTTTTTTTACATTATAAGGCTTAAAAATCTATTACAGATAATAGGGGGTAAGTGCTGTCGCACATAAAATTTCTGTAACAGTAAGGGACTCCGCACAATAAAAGGAATAGAGAACTGAGAATAAGAATTTCAACCTATCATAAATTGTGTATTCCAGAATACATGATTTCTGATTCTTCTAGGTTGAAATTCTTGTTCTCTGTAGATTTTTATCACTGGCAATGAATTTTGAAACATAATTGTGGAGAATTTTTCGCGTCGACCAATTGGCGGTCTCTTCGCTGACAATGAATCCCATTGGAACAACTGATTGATTGTAACGTCTTATCTTTCTTCTTTCTTTTCGCGTTTTTTTTGACGCGACAAGATCTATTACTAAAATCGAGAAAAAAACCTGTTCTTTGTTATTGCAGTGGATTTCATTAAAACTTATTATCTGGCTCTCATTAAACATTAATTATATTATTAAACGTTAATTATTATATATAAATATATTTATTTATATTTATGTATATATATTAGTTTAACTCAGACACAAAGAACAGATTTAAATTCCCGCCACTATAGGTGCGTTCCGAATTTCGCATGAAGCGCATGATGCATCATTTGTCCTTGTTGTTCACCAAATAATAAAGAAGAATAAAACGATACATGCGCTTCATGTATAATTCGAAACGCACCCTATATTCATTATGTCAGTAGCTATCGCAGCCTCGGTTGGGGTGTCGGGGATTATGAGTTGTGCATTTACCTTACCGTGTGTTCATCGTATTGTGATCATAGTAGCGCTGTGATTGGGAACCTTTGTGTGTGGCCAGACCGCGTTTCGTCAGTGAAAGTTTCGAGGTGAGTACTCCGTCGACAGGGCAGCTAGTCCTGACTCGTCCGCGGTTCGTGTCTTGTTCTTCATTCAAACGACCTACGACGTCTTGTTCGTATTATCGAAAAGACTCAACGTCCATTGGTAAAACTCTGTATGTTCATAGCCGTGTCGATATACATGTTGTATTGCGTACGTCGCTGGCCATTTTAGTAAATAATTCCACTAAAAAGAAGGGGCAGGAAAAAAGGGGATCGGAATGCGAATGGCGAATTTATGTAATGCGGGATCTCGTCGTATTCCATCGTTGCGCGATTAATGTCCATAATTCACAACCCTTTTTTTGTGGTAATGCTCTCTTCTGCGGTAATGCTCTCTCCTGCGGTAATGCGGGATTGTGTTAAGAACGACGATTGTACTAAATCAGCGACGATGTTGTGCTAGCCTCTAGCTAGTGTCTACAACCTCGATACACAATTTGCAATTTTCTGCAATGATTTACATTTTAGACTAACATCAGGATTCTTCTTGTTAATCTTTTAAATTCAATTTTATCTTTAAAAAGTTATGATAACGAAAATGTTTTATCTTTTTGAAAGATCGGTGAATTTTTCGAGAGATAAATAAACTACTTTAAATTTAGTTTTTATTTTTTAAAGCGTTGACGAGAAATGTTTTGGCTCTTTGAAATGTCATAGTAACGTAAAGCTTTTTAAAAAAAAATCTTGATATTTATTTGTCGAGTTTAAAATAATTGTTACTTTTGTATTTAATACCAATACTTTGTGATTTATAAGCCCGAATTTATTGATAAATGCATGCTTTTATTTTTATATAAATTATGTGCAATGTGGACTATATGTACTAATTATTCGATAATGTCATTATGCGTTCTGAATACAGACCTTAATGTTTGGGATGCTATGAAATTGTCCATTTAATTAAGAAAAAAGTTTTTGATAGATGTTGATAGATTTCGGGTAGATAAGGATTTTTTTTCTTGATTTTTTAAAATAATTTACTCAAATGTATGCAAACTTATAAAATATATTTATTATATATAAAGTATACATATATACATAAATTAATATTTTATTTAAATATATACATCCTTTATATATAATGAGTTTGTAATATGTAAAGAGATTTCTTATTATTTATTATATAAATTTTTATAATCATCACTTTTTAGATAAACATTGGATATGTTGCAACTGCAGATTGTGCCTCTTTGAAGGGATGATTGCTGACATTCTGAATAAACAAAAGGAATATATCTAAAATCTCGAAAATGGACTCCAAAAATAACATACATGATGTCAATAATGATTCTGAGGTGAAATTTCCTGACATCAAGGAGTCTGAGGAATCTAGGAAAGTGCAATCAAATTCTTTAGAAGATTCAAACATCTCAACGAATGTAAACAGTTCTAGTGTTACATCCAACAGCAGTGTCATTTCAAAAGACGCTAGTCATATAGTCGGATTTGATAATAATTTCGCTTGTGGATCTATGCAAAATGAACAAGCAAACGAGCCTATGGAACTTTGTACAGAAGATGAAATTAAGATAACAACTGATAAATGCGACAAAACCAATGATGTGTTAAAAGAAATCTTATGTGCTACCAATTTTAATTCGGTTGATGTATCAGAAGCAACTACTTCGCAAGACAATAGTCCATCTTTTTCTTGTACTAATGAAGCAAATGCATTATACACAGATCAGAATAAAGTCAAAAGAAGTATCTCTAAAGGTCAAGTACATGCCGGTAGTGGCACGTCGATAGAAAAATCAGACGATAGTTCAGATGAAGATTCTAGTAAGCGGCAGAAATTAAATAAAAATGCTTGTAACACCAGTACTGGAAACGTAAATGATGATACAATGACGTTTCAAAGGAACAAATCAAAAGTGAAACAGCGAAATTATCGTAAGAGACGAAATATAACAAGCGATAATGATGATAGTTCTAGCAATACCTTATCTAGTGAAGTAACAAGAGAAACTCCCATTCCTGATGCAGATGAAGGTAATTGTGTTTTCTTATATAATGATATGTGTATTTATTAATTATAATTTTGTGATATAACTATATTTGAAAAGTCTTGTTGAATAATACATAAGCTCACAAAAATATATTAATAATGTTAAATAATTATATTTGATAATACTAATAATTATGTATAAATTATATACATGGAAATAATTATAATTTTAGGAAATGTTGCATCTGCCAGTACTAAAAATGATTCGACTCAGAATGAAACATCAAATAGAAATACAGAGACTCATAGAGCAGGATCAGAAACGCCCAATGACGAATCTGATCGATATAAAGACGAAAGAGGTATTTATATTTTTTTAATGCACTATTTGTTTGGTAAGATGTAAAATTGTAAATTATGAACAGCCGACTCGAATGAATGGAGAGCTAATGAAGATGAATGGGATGAAGAAGAGGAAGATGAGGATGAGGACGAAGAAATACCTCATTGCCTAAAAATAGAGAAACCACCTCCTAATTGGCGTATTGTACCGGAAGTGATAAATCGGCAAATAGGTAGCAATCCGTTATTCCAAAGAAGATTCTATGGTTCTTTACATGCAGTAGAACGACTTGAGCTTATGTATAATCTTAACGAGCATCAGGTAAATTATTCATCTTATAAACGCTGCACATTGAGCTATATGATGTTTTATAGAATTATTGCTAGGCTATTTTTTAATGATTATTTAGTGGTATATATTAACATTTGATTATTTATAGGGTTGCGTAAATGCCTTAAATTTCAATCAAAAAGGAAATTTATTAGCCAGTGCCTCTGATGATTTAGCAGTTGTTATTTGGGATTGGGCTGTAGGAAAAAAACGTCACTGGTTTATGAGTGGCCATACAAGTAATATGTTTCAAGTATGTACTTATATATATTTATAGTTACAGCATTGCGATTAGAGTATTTCATCAATTATAAAGATTTATTATTATTAGTTATCTACATAATTATATTTATCTTTCTTATTTTTCTAATTGTTTAGGCCAAGTGGTTGCCATTAGATGTAGAGTATCTTATGGTTACTTGTGCTAGAGATGGTCAAGTACGTTTGTTGGATCTTGAACATGATACATCGAAGAAATTGGCAGCGCATCGTGGACCATCGCACAAATTGGCTGTGCATTCTGAAACACCACATGTAGTTTTTTCTGCTGGAGAAGATGCAAGAGTATTCTCCATAGACATTCGGGAGAGCAAACCAAACAAGTAAGTCATTAAAAAATTTAAATGATGAAAAAATGATTAAGAAATTTAAATATATATGTTCATTTTTTTATTCGTTATGTCTGGTCACAGTATTTTTACATATGTTAATTTTTCGTATAATATATATATATTTCTTTATCCATAGATTACTTGTAGTAAAGGAAGGTTCGTCAGAAGTGCAACTGTTCAGTATACATTCTAATCCTTTTAATAGTAATGAATTTTGTGTCGGCGGCCGTTCCCATTATGTGAGAGTATATGATCGGCGAAAAGTTTCGACATCACTTTATAAGCTATGCCCCGATCATTTGGTACGTTGTATTACAATCCTGTTAATGAAAAAATTTACTTAATACAATAAAACAATGTGACTTGTTTTTCTTTACATGTGTTTAATTTTATGTATGTAATTTAAATGTCTCAGACAGGGAATAAGCACGCGCATGTAACGTGTGCTGTATATAATCACAATGGAACAGAAATTCTCGCATCATACAATGACGAAGACATCTACCTATTTGATAGATTAATGTCTTCACATGTAGATTACGCTCATAAATATCAGGGTCATAGAAATAGTGCAACTGGTATGTAATATGCAATTGCGTAAAATACAATTATATTATTGTATTCTATTCTTTCCATTCTAGATTTTTTATCTCTTTTCTTTGTCCACGTTTCAACAGAGAAAAACTAACAGTAATAGGATTCAGTGAAGCACTTTAATTTGTTTTTTGTGTTGAGAGATTTCTTTCTGGAAATCGTTCTTTATATCTCTTTTAATTCGCGACAGTAATTCCGATTTATTAATATTTGATATTGCAGTCATCTGTGTCACTTGATTGCAGTAAAGGGAGTCAATTTCTTCGGTCCTAAAAGCGAGTATATTGTATCTGGATCTGATTGCGGTAATATATTCATTTGGGATAAAAATACGGAAGCCGTTGTACAGTGGATGACAGGAGACAAGCAAGGAGTTGTGAGTTTCCACACTTCATAAATTCGATGAAAAACAAATTTTTTTTTTCAAAGTGTAGAAAAAAAATAGCGATCTTTTTTAAAATTTAATTTATAGGTAAATTGCTTAGAGGGACACCCACATATTCCCATCCTCGCGACAAGTGGATTAGATTACGATGTTAAGATATGGGTACCTTCATGTGGAGAACCTCCGGTGATGAAATCATTCGCAAATGTACGTAAATACAAAAATTTCTTTCCATAATGTCTTCTCTCTTGTATTTCTCTTTATTTTATCATATCGTTTAACAATAATTTTTCACGCGCGCGCGTTCCTGAAATAAGAAAAATTAATTAGACTAATTACATTTCAATAAACATATGATTCATGTGTTCTGATTTTTTTTTCACAAGTGTGTCAAGTCCAATGCAAGGAATAGAAAGCAAGAAAATGTGCCTGATTCATTCGATGGCCAATTACTTTGGATTTTACTGAGACATATCCGTCATAGAGAGAGAGTACGTGTAAGTAATACATATCGGGCACTTTTGTCGATGTCGAAAAATTGACTATTCTATCGTGTTTTTCTTAGAATCTTTATACGCGTTACGGACTCGAGACTCCAAATCGAGACGAAGAAGATGACGATGACGATGATTATCACTTTGATGACTCCTCGATGGATAGCTCATCCGAGGACAGTGATAATCAATCGGAAGGCGATGTTCGAAGAATACAGTGTCCTCCGTCTTAAAGTTGTTGCTTAATTAACGCGATTTGATATTATTGCGATGAGAGTTATATAGCGTTCAAAGCATTCATGTTAGTCGTTTCACAATTATAATAAATTCTACTGAATAACTGTGTCAATAGCTTTACATAGCGGAGTGTATAGGAGGGACAGTACTGCAACGTATCAAAAGAGCTGCGTATTCTAGTTACAATTGAGATCTTTTTTATCAGTTAGATATAATCAGTGTAACCACCTACATAAGTTGGTTTACAGTTATATTGTAATTTTTGAATATATATGTTGAAAGGACACGAAGACTATGTTTTTAGTATACAACTATATTAAGGGAAAGAGAATTATAGTATTTTCTACTAAGTTTGCAAACACGTGATTATAAACCCGGAGAAAACGTAAATTTGAAAGCGTTTGATAATTAACAAACGTATTTGTGGGGGATATATATTCTCCACAGGATTGTTTTTTTTTTTTAATTTGGTTTATATATATATGTTTACGCGCTTATATAATATATGTAATATATGAATATAACAATCATATTTCTAAGAAATTATGATGCTATTTTATTTATATAATTACATATTAATATTAATTTATATGAAGAAGAAATGAATGATATTAAGAACAGATAAAAAGTTTAAATTACAAACATTGGATTATAATAGAATTATGTATTAACTTGTGAATAATTCTGATGAATTGTTGATAAGTTAATCGGAATTAACTTTAATCTCGACTCAACTTATTCTTCTCTTTTTTATATTTTGAACTAGAAAAAGTGAATTGGTTGAACCGATATTAAAATTGATTCAAATTAAACAAATTGGTACAAATAGATGTGAAGGGAACGTTCATGTTTTCGAGATACTTAACGCGATCGAGACTGCCATCACCTAACGGCAGCGCCGCGCGATTGGCAGGAGGCGGTTGACGGTATGCGTGGCCAATCGGTAGCGTCCGTGAATGAATTCTCTCTTATATGAGCTGTGTATTTACTTTATTGTGCATCGTATTGTGATCGTAGCGTTGTGATTGAGAACCTTTGTATGTGGTAATTCCGACAGTAAAGTCTCGTGGTGAGTACTCACTACTATGTGAGTACCACGTCGATGGCGGATGGGACAGCTGGTCCTGGCTCGTCCGCGGTTCGTGTCTTGTTTCTTCACTCAAATGATTAACGACATCTTGTTCGTATCATTAAAAAAACTTAACGCCCCTTGGTGAAACAATGTATATACATAGGCGTATCGATATGCGTGTTGCATTGCGTTTGTCGCTGGCCATTTTAGCAAATAATTCCGCTAAAAAGAAAGGGCAGGAAAAAAGGGAATCGATTGACGAATTTATGTAAGTAATGCGAGATCTCGTTATTTCGTCGTTGCGCGATTAATGTCCATAATTCGAGACACACAATTCTTTTTAACGTCTCCTTTGCGTTAATGCGGGATTGTTAAGAATGACAATCATGCTAAACAACGATGAGCTAACCGTTTGTGTCTACAATCTCAACAACTTGCGATCACTGCATTCTTTGCAGTGATTATTGTAGACTTACATCAGGATCTTCTTCTTGTTAATCTATTTTAAATTCAGTTTTAAAAAGTTATGATAACGAAAATGTTTTATCTTCCTGAACTGTCGAAATTGGTGAATTTCTCGAGAGATAAACAAGCTACTTTAAATTTAGTTTTGATTTTATAAAACTATGATGAGAAGAATGTTTCGGATTTTTGAAATGTCATAGTGACATAAAGCTTTTTAAAAAAAAGATTTTGATATTTTTTTGTCGAATTTGAATAATTATTACTTTTGTATTTAATTATCGAATACTTTGTGATTTATAGGCCCGAATTTATTATGCATGCTTTTATTTCTATATAAATTCTATATATTATATGTAACATGGACTATACATATGTTATGTTAAAACAGTGAAAGAGTAATGTTTGGGCTTTGCGTATTTGATACAAGCATGATAGAATTCATGCTGAACATGTTTCTTTTTCTCCTGTTGCCATGACGGCGTTTACTTCTCCGATTCTTTACTTTCTGCTCATGCGTTATAGAGTATAGATGTCCCGAGTGCTCTAGTATTTCATTGAATATTTGTATATTCACTCGATTTTAATAAATTACATTTAGTAATTTCAGACCTGAATTCCAACATACTAACTATTTGATAATGTCGATATGAATTCTGAATATAAACCTTAATGTTTTGGATGATATCAAGTTGTCCATTTAATTAAGAAAAAAAATTTTTGATGTTGATGGATTTTTAGTAGATAAGAATCTTTTTTCTTAATTTTTAAAATAATTTATTCAAATGTATGTATACTTATAAAATATATTTTATATTTTATATATTTTATATATTTTAATATATTTTAAATATATTTTATATTTATATTTTATATTATTTATTATATATTTATATT
>NW_017259295.1:603614-619741 GCF_001594045.1 Atta colombica
TAAATTTTTATAATCATCACTTTTTAGATAAACGTTGGACATGTAACTGCAGATTTGTCTTTTTTGAAGGGATGATTGCAGACACTCTGAATAAAAGGAATACATCTAAAATCTCGAAAATAAAATGAATTCTGAAAATAAGATACATGTTGAGGTAATGATTTTGAGGTAAAATTTTCTGACACCAAGGATTTTGAGAAATCTAGGAAAGTGCAATAAAACTCTTTAGAAAATTCAATCATTTTAAGGAATGTAGACGGTTCTCGTCCAACAGCAGTGTCAAAAGACTCTAATATAACTGGATTTGATAACAATCTCATGGATTTATACAAAATGAACAAAGCGAAAAAACGAGCGAGCCTATGGAACTTTCTACAGAAGACGAGATTAAGAAAACAACTGATAAGTGCGACAAAACTATGTATTAAAATAAATCTTATATGCTACCAATTTTAATTCAGTTCATTTATCAGAAGCGACTATTTTGCAAGACAATACTCCATCTTCTTGTATTAACGAAGCAAACGCATTATACACAGATCTAAATAAACTCAAAATAAATATTTCTAAAGATCAAGTATATGTCGATAATGGCATGTCGATAGAATCAGATAGCTTAGACGAAGATTCTAGTAAGCAGCAGAAATTAAATAAGAGTGCATGTAACGCTAGTGCTGGAAACGTAAATGATGATACAGTGACATTTCAAAGGAATAAATCAAAAGTGAAACAGCAAAATTATCGTAAGAGACAAAATAATGAAGACAATAATATCTTGTTTAATGAAATAACAAGAAAAGCTTCCATTCCTGATGCAAATAAGGTAATTATTTTCTTATATATAAAATTTTGGTTATATATGTACATTTATTAATTATAATTTTATGATATCTATAATTATGTTTAAAAAGTCTCGTTGAATGAATATATACATAAGATCATAAAATATATTAATAATGTTAAATAATTATATATGATAATACTGATAATAAAGACGAAAGAGGTATTTTATACTTTTTTAATGTTTGCTCTATTTGTTTGGTAAGATATAAAATTTTAAATTCTGGACAGCAGACTAAATTGAATTTTTGTGGATAGCTAAATGTGAATGGATTGAAGATGATGAGGATGAGGGAACGAGGACAAGGACGAAGAAATACCTCATTGCTTAAAATAGAGAAATCACTTCCTAATTAGCGTATTGTACCGAAAGTGATAAATCGGTAAGTGACAAATAAGTAGCAATCCGTTATGCCAAAGAAGGTTTTATGGTTCTTTACATGCAGTAGAGCGACTTGAGCTTATATATAATCTTAACGAGCAACGGGTAAATTATTCTTGAAACGCTGCGCATTGAGCTATACGATGTTTTATTATTATGGGATTATTGCTAAGCTACTTTTAATGATTATTTAGTGGTAATATTTAATGATATTAATATTTGATTCTTTATTTTGATTAGGTATAAATGCCTTAAATTTCATTCAAAAAGGAAATTTATTAGCCAATGCTTCTGATGATTTAGCAGTTATTATTTAAGATTGAGCTGTAGGAAAAAAACGTCACTGATTTATGAGTGGTCATATAAGTAGTGTGTATCAAGTATTTATATCTACTTATCATGTATTTATATATACTTATAATTAATTATTGCGATTAAAATGTTTTATCAATTATAAAGGTTTATTACTATTCTATGTAATTATATATTTATCTTTCTTATTTTTCTAATTTAATCATTTAGGTTAAATGGTTGCCGTTAGACGTAGAGTATGTTAATATAGTCACTTGTTCTATAGACGGTTGCAAGATCTTGAACGACACATCGAAGAAATTGCATCGTAAACATCGCATCGTAAACAAATCATCGCACAAATTGAATGTGTATCCTGTGAAACATCACATGTAATCTTTTCTGCTGGAGAAGATGCAAGGATATTCTCCATAGATATTCGGGAGAGCAAATCAAACGAGTAAGTCATTATGTTTAAAAAATTTAAATATATGTTTATTTTCTATTCATCAGTTTATAGGTCACAGTATTTTTACATATGTTAATTTTTCGTATAATATATATATATTTCTTTATCCTCAGATTACTTATAGTAAAGGAAGGTTCGTTAGAAGTGCAACTGTTCAGTATACATTCTAATCCTTTTAATAGTAATAAATTTTGTGTCGGTTATTATTATATGAGAGTATATGATCGGCGAAAAATTTTGATGCCGCTTTATAAGCTGTGCCTCGATCACTTGGTACAGCATATATATTACAATCCTGTTAATGAAAAAGTTTACCAATATTTAATACAATAGAATAGTGTGGCTTGTTTTTCTCTACATGTGTTTAATTTTACAAATAATTTAAATGTCTCAGACAGGGAATAAGCATACACATATGTAACGCATGCTATATATAATCACAATGGAACAGAAATTCTCGCATTATACAGTGACGAAGACATCTACCTATTTGATAGATTAATGTCTTTACATGTAGATTATGCTCATAAATATCAGGGTCACAGAAATTGTGCAACTAGTACGTAATATGCAATTACATTATGGTATTCTATATTTTCCATTCTTGATTTTTTTATCTCTTTTCTTTGTGTGCGTTTCAATAGAGAAAAACTAACAGTAACAAGATTCAGTGAAACTTTAATTTGTTTTTTGTGTTGAAATTTCTTTCTGGAAATCATTCTATATAACATATCTCTTTTAA
Organism: Atta colombica; assembly: GCF_001594045.1. Lineage (NCBI taxonomy): Eukaryota > Metazoa > Arthropoda > Insecta > Hymenoptera > Formicidae > Atta > Atta colombica. Next base: position 606,339 of record NW_017259295.1, read on the forward strand.
TTCGGGACAGTAATTTTGATTTAGTATTTGATATTTGTATCATTTGATTGCAGTAAAGGGAATCAATTTTTTCGATCCTAAAAGCGAGTATGTTGCATCTGGATTTAATTGCGATAATATATTCATTTGATAAAAATACAGAAGCCATTGTACAGTGGATGGCAGGAGATAAGTAAGGAGTTGTGAATTTCCACACTAAATCCGATGAAAAACAAATTTTTCTTTTGCAGTGTAGAAAGAAAATATGGTCTTTTTTAAAATTTAATTTATAGGTAAATTACTTAGAGGGACACCCGCATATTCCCATCCTCGCGACAAGTGGATTAGATCACGATGTTAAGATATGAGTACCTTCGTGTAGAGAACTTCCGATAAAATCATTCACGAATGTACGTAAAAACAAAAATCATCTTTCCATAATGTCTTCTATTTTGTATTTCTCTTTATTTTATCATATTTAACAATAATTTTTTACGCGCGCGCATTCCTGAAATAAGAAAAACTAAGTAGACTAATTTCGATAAACATATGATTCACATGCTCTGTTTTTTTTTTCACAAGTGTGTCAAGTCCAATGCAAAGAAAAGATTCATTGGATGATTATTGTTGGGAATTATTGAATCTTATCCATCAGAGAGAGTCATTATGTGTGTTATACATATCGGGCATTTTTGTCGTTATCGAAAAATTGACTGTTCTATCATGTTTTTTTTTTAGAATCTTTATAGGCCTTGGATACGGGGATTGAAATCGATACGATGATGATTATCGCTTTGATGATTCCTCGATGGACAGCTCGTCTAAGGATAGCGGTTAGTCAATCAATCAGAAAGTGATGTTCGAAGAATACAGTGTCTTCCGTTTTAAAGTTGTTGCTTAATTAACGCGATATTTGATATTATTGCGATGACAGTTATAGAGCGTTCAAGGCATTCATATTAGTCGTTTCACAATTATAATAAATTCTACTGAATAACTGTGTTAATAGCTTTACATAGCGAAATATATAGGAGGAATAGCACTGCAACGTATTAAAGGAGCTGCGTATTCTAGTTACAATTGATCTTTTTTATCAGTTAGATATAATCGGTAGTGTGACCTATATAAGTTTACAGTTGCATTGTAATTTTTGAATATATACGTTGAATGGACACGAAGATTGTATGTTTTTAGTATACGATTATATTAGGGATATATATTAGGGAATAACTGAGAGAAAGAGAATAATATAATATTTTTTAATAAATTGCAAACATGGTTATAAAGCCGGCGAAAACGCAAAATTTGAAAGCGTTTGATATAATTACAAACGTATTTTTGGATATTTTTGGATATGTATCCTTTATAGGATTGTTTTTTTTAATTTAGTTTATATATTAACGCGTTTATTATTAGTATATATGTTTACGCGTACAATATGTAATATATGAATATAATAATCATATTTCTAAGAAATTATAATGCTTTATAATTATATATTAATATTAATTTATATGAAGAAGAAATGGATCCGATATTAAAAACAGCAATTTATCGGTAATTTGATGGACATTTGAATACATCAGAAGTCGAATTTTTGCTTAGCAAATGTATGACAAAGTTATGTGTATATATATATATATGTGAATAGTTTGTGATATTTCAGAACATTCATGTCGAAGTTACGTGTAGATAAAACACACATCGAAATTCTCTTTTTCGAAGAATCAACCAGAGGAAAAGAGAATGCAGAGGAACATTGCAGAAAATTACGAGAAAGCGATAAAGACGAATGATAAAACTTTGATTTTAATTCGGATATTCTTTACGAAAGATAGACGATATCTTCAATCAAACTTCGATTAATTTAATCAATGACTAACTTAGTATCTATACTATTTCATTGTCATGGATGAAATATTAATTTTTCTGTTAAATATGTTTAGCAGATAAAAGTTTAAATTACAAACATTGGATTATAATAGAATTATATATTGTGAATAATTCTGACGAATTGTCGACAAGTTAATCGGAGTTAACTTTAATCTCGGCTCAATTTATTCTTCTTTTTTTTTTATATTTAGAAAAAGATGAATTAGTTGAACCGATCAAAATTGATTAAAATTAACAAATTGGCACAAATTGATACACATTCATAAAAAGGGAAGGAGGAATGTCTATGTTTTTGGGACACTGTATAGCGCGATCGAGACTGTCGCCATCTGACGGCAACGCCGCGCGATCGGCGGGAGGGGGCTGACGGCGCGCATGGCCAATCGGTCGCGTCCATTCTCTCCTATCCTCGTCTGCCCCGTTGGCTGGCTTCTACGCGTAGGAATACCACTGACGTGTCCTCGCGCGGAGATCGACTACGTACGTGCGTGTAATTCGTCGACTTGCCTCGCCGATAATCCTCGCCTTCCCCGCGTGCATAGGAATTAGCCAGGCAATACCGCCAGTCATTGAGGTGCAAGCGAGCGGAACGTTCTGTGCAACGCGTTGATCGTCAGCGGTCAAGACTAGTGAACCAGCCCAGATAGAGGCGAGAGAACCACAACCCCGTTCGAGCTCCAGCGAGTCAAAAGTGACGGCAAAATTATGGCATCAGCTCTGAATCTGAATGCTTTCTTCAATTCCTTCAGCAGCACGCTGTGAGTATCACATTCGCAACGAAATGATGGACAAACATCATAATTGGGAACACGGAAATATGTGCGATTCTCTCTCTCTCTCTCTCTCTCTCTCTCTCTCTCTCTCTCTCTCTCTCTCTCGGAAGCCTATGAGATTTGGTCCCGTGACGCAATTTCGTAATCACGGAGACGATCTATCTTGTGCTTTTTATCTCTATGTAGAAGAACAATAGTTATCGTAATTCATACGTGTCATCACGTATTCATGCACGATGTCATGACCTTCGATAGACGTTCGGTAGATGTTCTGGGATGACGACGGACTTCGTTGGTTTATAGATAACGCGACGCATCTGCGTGACTGCATCCATGTATAGTGAAAGCGAAAGACGCCAAAAATATAGCATCGGAGAGATTTCGCGACTTTCTTCGATGACAACATGGGAGAAAGGAGAATTTCAGTTCCCTCCCCACTTCGTCCAACGTTATTAATGTTACGATAAAGTTGGGACACCCTGTATAGAATTTTTTTTCCAGATCCATACGTGTTGTTTTTAGCCGTTTTGCGTCGTGCATTTTACACTTGGAATGGCAGGGATCGACTTCGATCAAACTCTAATTGCCATATTGGCAATTAATTTATAGAGCTATACTTTCGTTGCTTCAACGTGGATGAAATTATTGATTTTTTTATTGTTTCTAACATAAAAAGTTTCGAGGTCAAATTTATGTTTACCTCGGGCGATTCTTTTGTCCGATTTTTACTAATATTAGATTAATTTTAATCTCGGTTCAAACTTGCTCTATGTTTGTGTCTCTTTTAAATTCTTAGAACTGGAAAAAAGTAATTGGGAAATTAATCTACAGTAATAGAGATAGACATCTGCTGGTTGAATTAATCGCGAATATCAAGTTGTCAAGGTTTCGTAAATCTGATTATGAAAAAAGGAGAGGTAGAAGAGATAAATATTTCGAGAGAGGAAAAACATTATATATTTTTTTGGAAGAATTTATGAAACTAATAAAGAGAGGGAGAGGGAAATGACACAGTGAGAAGTATTTCCGGTTTCGAGAATGTTGTCCAATTAGGTCGGTCCTTCACATCTTGCTCTATTATTGTCTATTTATATTAAATCTGTGATAATAAATCTTCATGAACTGATAGTGCCTCATTTTTTTAGAACGATTAATTTTTTAGCAACGATTGATTTATCGATGCTTATAGAATTTTGTTGATAGACTAATTAGTTTTTTATTGATTTATGTAATATATTATCATTATTACTAAATAATTAATCACAGATAATGAATTATTTATTATTTATTTAATTTTACTCCTTGCAACTTGAGATGGCGATGGCTTACAGACATTTCATACTTTACATTTTTTATGCATACTTTTTATGTATTTTATATTTCAGAACAAAACAGAATTAATTTTACTTAACTTTTTTTTACTCTGTAAGTTTTATATTATTCAATCTTATTTAATCTGTATAATCTGTATCTTTGTAAAATAATAATGGATTGAGAAACTTGTATAAACTGTTGAAAAATTTCTGCTAAGTTAAACTGAAACTTTTTAAAATTTTTTTGATATTAAATAGTTTAAAAAAACCATCAAACTATCGAACTAAGCAAATTTGTATTTCCTCTAGTTATTTCTTCCTTTCTCCTCCGATTATTTATCTTCATTATTTCCAAATCTTTCTCTTCTTTTTTTCCAATTCATTTTTATTGCTTTACACTTTAGAATATGGAAACATATTTTTTGTGCCTGACATATTCTATACTTCCTTTGTTCAATACTAGTTCTCTTTTAGTGAATTATGATATAGTTAGAAAACTTTTAGACGATTTTACTGGTTGAGTTAATCACAGGTTGATGGAAATACGGTTAACGATTGGCATCAATGAAGTGACGCTGCGACTGAATTTTTTATAGTTAAATACATCGCAAGTGCGTTGATATAAATATCCTATGAATGGCCTTGAATCAACTTTCCAGGCAAGATACAAAAGAACATCTGAAAAAAGAATATAAATCCCCTATTTGACTTAACTGCATACAATAAAGTCCGGGATTGTATGCGGAGAAACCTAGAGACTGAAGAGAAAATTGTGTTACATTATTTATAGAGTTAGATAAGCGAGTAAAAGATTTGTTTTCGAGTTTCAGTAATAGTTTTGAAACATAAATCTCTACTTCTTTGTAACTTGCAAAGAGATTGGGTTTCATATAAGGTGAGAGATTCAAATTTCAAAACTATGATAGTCTATATATGAAAGATTAACAATACATTCTGATATATGTAGATGTAAATGAGATGTTTTTTTTTTACAGAATATATTTACAGAATTGTCTTAAATAATTTATATTATGAAATGAAAAGCGAATTAACCGACAATAATGACTGTTTTCAGAAATGCACCAGTCAGACAACACTTAAAGAATGTGTATGGTTGCCTGTCCCTGTCCACCGTATCAGCGGCTGCTGGAGCTTACGTGCACATGTACACGCAATTTCTGCAGGCCAATCTGCTGACGACTATCGGCACTTTGGGCCTCCTCATTGCGTTGATGACGACACCCGATAATGGCAAGAATCAAAAACTGCGTCTCAGCTACCTCTTGGGATTTGCATTTCTATCCGGTCTTGGTTTGGGGCCCTTGCTTGAGTTGGTAATCAGCATAGACCCGAGCATTGTAATGACAGCATTAGTTGGTGAGCCAACCGTTGATTTAACTATTTTGCGCTGTTTCCAGCATTTTAGCTATTCTTGAGATAAGACACTGTCCACAATCGATTACATTAATTCGAAATTAATCAATTTAGTCTAAAGTTCAAGTAAAATTGATTTCGCCCAAGTCCACTTTTGTATACGAGACTTGAAAAACAAATCGTTGAGTTAAGAAATTTTGTATATTTATAGAATTTTATAAAAGGTGGATAAAATACGTTAAATAGTCAATTAAATCAATGATCAATTAAATCAGCAATGCGCAATCTACAGTCTCTGTGAATTTTTTGTGGTCAACCAACTCGAAAATATAAAATCATATCTTTTTATTTTATGTAAACGATATGAACACACATATGGTCAAAAAATTTTATCTAAAAATAGCTCTCTGAAAATGACCTTTAAAAAAGATTGCGTATCCATTATATTAAATCACGAAATGAGAATATCGATCTAAAATAATATCTCTAAACTTATCTATAAAAATAAACTTTAGAAGAATTTGTTTTACATAAAACAAATATGATATGTTCTATATATTCTTTCTAATATAATTCGATATACAATAATTGTACAATAAAATGTTTACAGGCACGACGGTCGTCTTCGTTTCCTTTAGTATTTCTGCGCTTTTGGCTGCACGTGGCCGTTGGCTGTTTCTTGGTGGCACTTTAATGAGCATGCTGAATGCTATGTTCTTATTCTCCTTCATCAATCTGTTCTTGCGCTCGACCTTCCTGTATCAAGCGCACTTGTATGTGGGATTATTCGTTATTTGCGGCTTTGTTATTTACGACACGCAACTGATCATCGAGAAATATCACATTGGTAGCAGGGACTTCATCATGCACTCCTTGGATCTGTTCATCGACTTTGTAGGCGTTTTCCGACACCTCCTTGTGATACTTACGCAAAAGGTAAATTACCCTGATGAATTAACTATTATTTTGATACTCCTTAAAATTGCCGCATTATTTTTCGTTGATGTACAAAAGGAATTTTAAGCAAGTTATTCCTTTACTTTCAAAACAATTGATTATTTAGGATATAATTTTTTCATCGATTTAAAATAACTCGTGTAAAAGAAAATAATATAAATTAGAAAGAGTAAATCGATAACTGCTCTGTTGTCGGTGTCAGTGTTTATGGGTTCAGTTTGCGTCGACACTAAGTAGATTAAAAGATCGATCGGATATTATAGCGTTGAAATAAAACATGATGTGGAACAATACGAAATGTGGAATAATAAAAAAAGATCAAGATATTTTTAGTGATATAGAAAAAAAAGCACTTAAATCGAAACAAAAATATGACTATCTTTAGTTTGCGTTTTGCATGTCAAAGTTATATATGTTAGACCACATTTTTTTAAATAAATATTTAGATGCACATTTCGTTACAAATAAGAGAAGTAATCCCTTTAAAAAAATTTTTATATTTAATTTTTTTACCTTGTTTCAGGAACTGTCCAAGGATTCACGCAAGCGTAGAGATTGAGCGAAAACAAGACGAGTAATTGCGGTGCATTCAAGTAAATCCATAAACTAGAGGTCTTCATGTAATCTATCCATACCTAGGTATTTGTGTACATATACATACCGGAAAAAAATTATATAAATACCGATATACACCACGTCATATACGTATATATACGCATAACATCTCTTTAGCGCGAACGCGAAACTATATATATTTACTATATTGAAAAAAGAGGAAAATGTTAAATGCAGTTCATTTACTATAAATGAAATCGGCTTCTCTTACATCTGATTACAGATGAAGACATGTCGTAATTTATTTTGGTCATGTCTCTGAGTTATAATTCTCCATCAACTTGTACACACACACACACACACACACACACACACACACACACACACATACACACACACACACACACACACACACACACACACACACACACACACACAAAATAATATAAATTAACTGTGTATTATATTTTCAACTTTCAATAAATGAATTTTCCCAAATTTTTCTCTTTTTATTTCATATAAACTTCAAGTATGTGAGTAATTACTCAAGGATGTGAGTAATTAAATAAGTCGATTGTTTCGATCGCATGTTTACACATTTAAGAGGTCTTATCTATATTATCTATTTGAAAATTGATTTTATACGAACGTAACATACATATGTGATATTTAGTCTTCTGGTGAATATAAAAAGATCACGCGAAAAGAAAAACAATAATACATGTCGCATACATAGAATAAAGAGTGACTGCGTCCATTCTGCGAAATGTACAAGCGCTGACAGTGTGTACAATATGTGTACAAGTTGTTTATTATAATAATGGTGGATTAATCGATATTTCTCAAGAAGATTACATTAGTATGGTCGCTGGCGATCCCTGTCTCTGTCTCCTCGACTAAAACAAAGTTGAAAATGGACGAGTAACAATCAATATATTCAGGTTTATGTATATGTAAAAATACATTCGTCAACGTGAACTCTTTATGCCCCCCTTCCTCAATATATCGACGAAAAGTAAAAGTTCACAAAGAGTTGAGGATCATGCAAGAAACATGAAAGGTAAAACCTACCCGCTGCCGCCCCTCATGGGACCGCCTCGTCCACCACGGCCGCCCCGGTCTCCACCACGGAAACCGCCACCGCCTCTGCCACCTCGGTCACCTCCACGTCCACCTCGATCGTTCCTGAAACCCCCCCCTCTGCTTCCGCGGTCGCCACCTCGGCCACCACCTCCTCTGCCGCCACCGCCACCACCACCACCACTGTAACCACCGAGGCCTTCCGGTTTCGCGCTTTTGCAGAGATTACACTGATCCCGCCACGCGAAATTTGTATTGCCGCAGTCGGGATTGGGACACCTGTTTCAAGATATTTTTAATTTTATTACCTCAATCTTTCTCAAGACACAAGCTTGTTTAACATAATAGTATACTGATTCACGTGTATGGAAACATGCCAAATATACACGTATTATATATATATATATATACGTACAGAAATGATGTCGGAAATAGAGCTTTAAAAAAGATTTGGTGTAAGAGTAAACGACCACACCATAATCAAACATATTCATTTTCTTGAGTATAATATAATTTTATATTCACCTCCAGTCACCTCCACGGCCGCCACCATCACGACGATCATCGCCACCACCTCCGCGATGATGATCATCGCGATCGCCGCCTCCGCCACGGCTGCCAAAACCACCACCTCGACCTCGGCCACCACCGCCACGACCACCGCCCATGCGGTTACCTTGCCAATTGCTTTTATGTTGGGCCATTTGCACCTTTATTGTGCTGCCCTTGAAGTCCTTGCCATCAAACCAGCTAATAGCTGAGCGCGCGGCGTTTTGATCATCATACGTAACTGTTGCCTCGCCCTTCGACTTTCCAGTATTCTTGTCTTTGTACATCCAAACTTTTGGCTTGCCTGTGCGTTTGTCATGCTGTAAACATCAAGTTTTCATTGAATATTTAGATATGATTTGATCTTATTATTACTCTCGTACTTCGCATTTAATTCCAAACACTTTTGATTTTTCATTCGAGATAACATTGCATTGGAGATTAGATTGGAGCTTCAAACATAGATGTGTGGTGTAAATACTAATCTACATATCGCTTATTTACTACGACATAATAAAATTCGAAAAACAAATTTTCAACAAAAAATGAGTCTGAATGTTTTAAATTATTATAAAGTTTGTAACATTAATTTTGGTAAAGGAATAAAAATTTTTTTCAAAGTTTTCAAATTTCTTTTTTCTTTCTTTTCGTTCTTTTCCTGTAAATAATTCCAAAATGACCATTTTTGAATTATTATAGCAAGCGAACATATAGCGATATATATATATACATATATATATATATATATATATATATATATATGAAAGAATACATACTTTAATAATGCCAATCGCTCCAAAATGTTGACAAATCTCTTCTTCGGAGATAGATGGATCCATACCGGATACAAAAATAGTATCCTCTTGTGTAACCATTCCGTCGCCGCCACCGCTGTTACGATCACCGTAGCCCCCTGCAATGGACCGAAAGTAATGATTCGTCGCACAGAAGCATCTAAGATAATTTAAAAAATATTCGCGTATCTACCGACCCTGGAGCTACTACTTCGTTCTACTTTAAAAGATACAAGGAAAGTGTTTCGGCTGCACATTTCTTTTTTTATATTTTTTGGCTTGCTCTGACGTACAAGAGTTTGGAAACACTGTCCATATATCTTTTTCGGGTTCATCACTTCTCAGTAAAAATAGTCGTATATTCAAAGTTATCGTATTCCCGATGACAACAACATTCTTAGTAAGGAACAACGGTCGTTTATTTTCGAGATGTTAGTTACCACACATTTTTTAATAGCCTCTACGATCTTGATTGCGAAGGATTTCCTGCTATTTTTTTTTTTTTTTTTTTTTTTTGAAACACGAGCAGAAGCGGAAAACGGATGACCAGTTTTCATTTGGGTAACGTTCTATTTATTCAGAATTTAAGAGTTTACAAGTAATAAATCGTATATACCAGCAAAAGCAAGAGACATTCTTTTCTCTTTTGTAGGGTATTAAAGAAGACTTATAAAGTATATTTTAACAACTAAACACGTATACACACATCTACGTATATCCTTGTAACGTTATTACTCAGGATATTTAGCATAATTATCGCTACTCGTTACGCATTTTTTCCATTTCTTTTTTTTCTCACGAAGTCTTAAAAGGAACGCACAATTACATTCAATAATAACAATTTCTCACTTAGATACCCATTTTTCTGCATAATTTCCGTATACTTCAAATTACGTTTGCAGTATGCATCGTAATCTCCCTTCGTATCGTGTTATTTATAAAAACGTAATGCATTAGTAGCGGTCTAATATTCCCAATAACACCTAACGATACATATAGAACACAGGGTTGCAGCTGAACATACAAAAGGGCTGCAACATTATTTCTTACCCTTGACATTTAATCACAGAATCGGCAAGTAGCTCACCAGCTGCCTTTTATTTACTCTTCTCGCGCTTTGTACGTTTATATGCATTTGAAAATGTATCGACCATATAAAAAATCAATCACGATCATCGTGCGACTATTGTTCTATTCACTAATGTTCACTCGCAATACCCTTCTTTTTTACCTTTTAGGAACCTTTCGACCTTTTAAGGGATTTCCCAAAATAGTTTTCCTACTGCACGACGTCATCGAGGACATGCACAGTGCGGAAATCGGTTGGGTAACGACAGTTTTCTTACGGAATGTATGAAAAATCTAATTTTGGCAGACGCACGGAGATGTCCTACTCTTGTAAAAAAAAAAAAAAAAAAAAAAAAGAAAGTCTTACTTAACACGGTAATACAGGAAAACGACATCCGTGCGCCAGATTCGTAGGATAAAAAAAGCAATTGGTGATCGTAAAGTGCATTTGGTCTTTTTTTTTCAATGATACATCTACAGGCAGAACGCGAACGGTTTTATATTTCATTCTCCTCCGTTCTCACTTTCAACGATAAATTCGCCGTGCGAGTGTGAGATTGAGAGACATCGCACGCTATTTACTGCACTATCCTAACAATGTTGCATAGCAGCCCTTTCATATAACACCGAGTAACCGAGTATTTAAGATCGTAAATAGTAGAGTGAAAGCTAGAATATTTAGCACCAGACTAGTACAAACAGTCTGGTGCATTTACCTTTGTTATAACCACCACGGCCACCGCCACTGCTAAAACACAGAAGCAGATATACCAATGAGTTGACTCATGGAGAGACTGTGATCGATCGATCGATGCATGGCGAATCGTATGTATGCCGCTCGCCACCTTTCTTCTTGATTGATGTACCTATTTGTCTAAATGTCTGTACAGTCATACCACATCATGATTTACATTAGACCGTTCGTCCCGCCGTTAAATCACGTCCGTCAGTGTCGTTTAGCATGCAGATTTAGAGAACTTTATACAATGTGAGAAACGACGACAAACGATTGTAAATCGAGAGAGATAAATCGGAGTATTTTGATCGATTCGACGTAACACGAGTCTCGAGGAAAAAGACAAATCTCGATAAAAGCATGCCTAATTTCTACTTGAATATATATATATATATATTACACACAGATATTTTATCATTTTTGAAATAAATAAAAAAAAAGGTAAGAGATTACTTGTGACTAAGAAAGAACTCTTTGACGGAAAGGAATATTGTTAAGCATTCGCTGCAACTCGCCGTTGATTCCATTGCAGATTGGGACATAGAAATTTGTAAATGCACAGCATAATCGACGTGTTTTGCTTTTCAATTTTTGTTCATGATAGAAAAGAAAAGTATTTCGAAAAATACCTGTTTAAATAATACCAATGCTAGAAGCGACGATATACACACAGTAAAACCATGTATCGCTTGAAGGCAAATAACATATGGAAAAATACAATATACGGTTCCACCTTTTTCTCAAAAACTTGTTTCTTTTTATTTAAATATGGTGTATAATAGGTCAGATAAGGCAATATTTCTCTGTAATCTCTTACGACAGACTTTAAATACCCTAGTTGCCTAATCATATATAATACACAACCTAATAATACAACAGTGGCCCCAGTGGCGACATCAATCGCTTTGTAGTCTAATCGACTTAAGACCTTTGCATTTAGCTGCCACATAATCTGTGTATGTCGTGTGCATGTATGAATGTGAATGTGTATGAATGTGTACGTGTGTTTGTTGTTATTTCAGAAGCAGCGAATAGTGTCGACATTACAGCCTTTTTACGTCAATTGTCATATACTGTTTTTTTTTACCTCTTTTTACCTCAGTTATATCTGTCTGTTAAACCTGTAGGCATACTTTAAACACATTAACGCCCAGTCGGGCATAAAACCGATTCGTAATGATTTCAACAAGAGTTTTCCATTTACTGGCGTTAAGAACATCATTGCATACCTTTGATTTTGCTTCGGCAAAGAATACTTATTGAATGCGGTGGCTGTTGATTTTAATTTAACACCGGAGTCCGTTGCTCCGGTTATTCGCTTCATTATGTATATTATATAAAGATTTAGAAAATGAACTTACTTGTAACCACCGCCGGAGCGATCTCCATAACCGCCACGATCGCTGTATCTACCGCCTCCACCGCCACCTCCGCCTAAAACATATATACAATGAGTATAAAGTACGAACTGTAAAAGAGAAAAAAATCAAGAAAGCTTATTTAAAATAATTTAGTTGCAGAAGTTTTTAATGTAACTGACAGATTATAAAAACTGAGAGGAGAAAGAAATGTAACAAAGAAGAAAAATGCAGAGTCAGAATCTTTAATTATAAAGAGTGCAAAGAAAATATGAACCTCCGCTGTAAGAACCAGAATTGCGATTATATCCTCCACTGCCACCTCCGCTGTAGCTGCCATAATTATTACTACTGTCTCCACTGCCACCTCCACTGTAACTGTTTTGGCTGCTGTAGCTACCTTGAGCTTGCGACTGATAATCTTGACCGCTGTTGGAACTGTAGCTGTTGTAATTGCTATAGTTGCTACCAGAATTCGGAGGTGGTTGACTATATTGATTGTAGCTACTCCCACCAGTCGAAGGTGGTGGATACGATGTATCCTGACCAGTTGCAGGAGGTGGCTGGCTGTACTGATTATATCCCTGCTGTTGGTAATTGGAATACTCTGTAAAAATTCAATACAAATATTTTTTTAACAATTTAATTTCCTTTATTATTCTTCTAATATACTATTGTAATTTTATATATACTGCTGCATGAAATAAAATTTAGTACCAGATCATTAATGTTTTACGATCTATTCTTTTCAGTTAATTTTTTTATATTATTAATTTTTTTTATGATATAGAAAGAAAAAGAGATAGATAATGGCATTTATAAATGTTCTCTTCTAAAAATATAAAAATGACAAGAAAAAGACAAGAAAAAGAAAATGAAAAAAAAAACGATAGTACAAAATAAAAATAAAGAAACAAAGATAAGAAAAAAATAAAGATAAGAAATTAATAAAAAAATTACAAAGAAAAAAAATA
>NW_017259295.1:619841-631292 GCF_001594045.1 Atta colombica
GACAAAAATAATATTTCTCTCTCATTTTCGAGTCCGCAAAAATCCAATCTCCTAATCCGCGAAAATTTTTATTCCAACATTACTCCAATGTATTCGACGCCTCTACTAATCGCCATTTTCACTCGTAATCGACAAGACGATGTTGATCGCGACTTGCAACGCTCGTTGTTCCTCTCAGATCTTCCGACTTAGGTCTACGATGCGCGTGGCGATGCTTCCCGAAGTGGCTCATCATCATTGGGAGTAAATAGTCTCGTTTCGTAAATCATGCAACTGTAACTTTACTTAAATACTCACGACTGTCCGTCATCGTGCCGCTTCTTTGGATGAACGATGAAGAGATACCGTCGATGGAGACGGAGAGGTGACTTTTGCTTGAGCGCTTTGGACTCAAAGCAACTTGGATCGCGGATTCTTCCTCCTCGTCTCTTCCTTCACAGATACTCCGTCCCTAGTGGGACCGTCTTCGCTGTTTAGTCACGCGTCTCGTGTCTCTTTTACGAGCTTACGAATCAAATTGGAATGGTGAAACCGAACACGGCTACCTTGCGGACGGAAGCGGAAACGACTAGCCGGAAATCCCAAATGACGTTTTGCTCGCTTCCGGCTGACGTTGTCCAATGGAAAACGTCGTTCCCGAGGGATCTTTCGATTGCAATTCGTGATTTTTTTCTAAGAGTGGAAACGTGAAAGATTCTAGGAAAGAGAGTTTCTTATTGGCTACTGGATGTTAATGATAAATCGCGCCATTTGAGCCACGCGGACATCATGGGAACTAGGAAAAGGGTTGAAAATAGCAAAGGGAATTGAAAATTGGAAACAGTTGTAGAAAATAGAAACGTTCTGAAACGCTGGAAATTTCCAGCCTGGAATTTACCGGGCTGACTGGGCTCTCTCGATCTAGATTAGCAAGAAATTTAATTAAATATTTACTACAATATATTATATTTAAAAGTGAATGAGAAAGGCGATAAGTTTACAGTAGCGATTCTTCATTCGTCAGTAAATTTATGATAAAATTGTTATATATTCTTTCACGAATGCTGGAAAGATAGTCTGTAAAGGTTAGAAAAACGATTAGAATAAGAATTAGCTTGATTACCATGTCCAGGATATTCTAATCTTATAAATTCATTAAATGATTGCTATTTATACGTACATTTGTAATTTAACAAGTGTTTTTGCCTCTATCTAAAAAAGGATGTACAGAATATTGCAATTTTTATTTAATTGTACATCAAAGTAGACAATGAAAATTGAGATATAATGCTGAGATGTTGAAACATCTCATGTACGTAATTTAAAGAGAAATATATCAGTAATATAAGGTTAAGTTATATAGTCTTGTTCTTTTCAGTTGAACTTTTGAAATTTATCTTTCTTCCTCAAAGGAAGAAAGATGAATTGGTGTAAAAGTTCAGCTAAAAAGTACAGGTCTATGTCAATAGTAACATTTATTTATTTATATTTCATAGTTTAGGTACTAAACATTTTTTGTAAAATGCTATTTAATCATTGGAGATAATCATTTAATGTTTATTTTCAGAATTAAAAACTTTCTTTCTTTATAACTGATATTAAACTTTTTAACAGAATGTTTTGTTTACTGCAAACTATCAAATATTTCTACTATTGTATAATATTTTAACGTTACTAATGGAGACCAAAGTAACTAGTAAAACTAGTAGCTTAAAAGCTCTTTTGCTACGAGCTTGGCGAGAGCGTTGGACTGATTTGCAATGGGGTATTAATATTAAAACGGTAAACGTCAGCATTTTAACTCTGATGATAGATATGCTTTTTATTTGTTTTTTAAAATTCTAAATATTTCCCAAAATTGAAACAAATCTTCAGATTCTTCCAAGAGGAGTAAGCGGCGATGTATATAACTTAGCAGATTGTATATTACAACAAGCATTAGTGGGGCCAGGACCTAATCAGTTGGTACTGTCATATCTGAAGCACTCGTTAAGCTCTCAGGTTTGTTTATTCCATATTCCAAAGGATATCTAAATTGTATGCATATCAGTGATTTATACTTCAAATTATCTTGCAGTTGGTGTCATACGCCGCAGTGTTGCAGCGAATAAGTAAATATGATGCGTTTCACAAGCCCCATTGCATTGTGAGTTTGCTGGAGTTTTTGGAATCTATTCAAGTTGGTATCACATGCCGTGGTAAACCAGAAGAAGATCTTTTAGCAGCAGCAGTCTTATCTATTGTACATTGGCTTCTGCAATGTTATTTACATACTTTAACAAAGACGCCCCAGAGCAATCCTCTCACTCCGCATCCGAGCGAACTTATAGACAAACCTGCTAGTATTTTGCAGCAGATGCTGAATTCAGATTTTTTATGTGCGATGATGTATCTGGCTAAATATGATGATAAAGGTATGATTAAGGCTGATGCTTTTAAATTTTTTATACAATACAATATAAATACAAATTTATATTCAATTTGTGTTTATTTTGTATAGATTTATGTAATTAATTAATTATTAATTAATTTTTGCATACTTTATTTATTTATACATCTTTTTTTTTAGATCTATACATAGAAGTTGTAAAGAAATGCCAGGAAATCGAGACGTTACTGAAGACGAGTACTCAAAAGTCTGTGGTGCCAATAGAAGATTCTCTAAAAAAGTTGTGTAATTTGGAGATCGAAAGTCTTTGCCCTGAGAAAACTAAAATGGAATCCATTACTCATTGCCTGCAGCCACTTTTTGCCGTTCAAGTATTATTGAATCCTAGCACCGAGACAACTGTGTTCGTCAACCAGTTGCTGATGGTGCAGAGATTAAAGAGTTATACAAACGCGCGGCTTTATTGCGAGATCATTCGTGCTTGTCTTATGTGTCTGCACAATGTAACAGGAACGTTCAAAGAGTCTCAATGGGGAGCCTTTACGTTTTTAAAGGTGCCGCATATATTGAAGGAGTTGCACGTGTCTAATTTGAATGGTCAGTAAAATTAGTTGAAATTATCTGACTGTCGGAAAATAAAATTTGATTTTACATCTTTGCATTTTTATAGGTGATGAAAAGTTTGAATACTCGCAAGATATTTTGGATGCATTTGAATTGCTACTCCAATTCACACCTCTACTTGACATAATGGATACTACGTGCTCGTGCAATTACGTAGAATGCTTGTTGAATGAATTACAGAAGGTAAATCTCGTGACGGAGAAGCAAGCGAAGCAAATTGGCGCTAGGAGGTATGCACTTGAAAAATAAATTATTTTTGATAAAACTTAGACAGTTGAATTTTTATTTACGATATATATCATTGCAGAGAAGGAGCGACTACGACGTCATCAATTCCAAAGGTAATTGTACGCGCCGGGCAGACACTGAACGGAATTTTGAGAACGCTGAACGCAGATTATGCAAAGATTCAGGAGGGCTTGCTGAGTGTATTATATCAAGTCTTGACGGGAAAGAGCTTTGAATTGATGCTGGCCGTGGCAACCGTAGAGGGAGAGTTGAAGACTTTTGTCACGAAACTCATCAAGTTTAACGAATGTAGTAAACAGATTAACGAGCCGGTACCTGATAAGACAGCAGCGACGAGAGCAATGTTATTCGATGTATCATTTCTTATGTTATGTTCCATAGTACAAACATATGGCTCTGATGTAAGTCTGGCGTTGATATATGTTACAAATTTCATACACAGATAATTGTAACTTGAGGTCTGTTCTTTGTGACTAAACTAGTATACACTTGTACTTAAAACAGATATATTTAAAGTTTAATGAAAGAGATAAGTTCTAATGCAGTCCAGTGCAGCGATAAAAAATAGGCTTTTTATATATTATACTCACGTGCAGTTTTGTTATAAAAAATTGATTTTCAGGTTGTTTTGGAAGAAGGCGGAGATTCATTTTTTGAGCAATGGGTGCGTGAATGTATGCCGGAACGGAATAAACTGAAATCGCCGCAGAGAATGTTGCAAAGCGTCGATTCAGCAAGGGTGGACGCTCTACTGGCGCAGATTAACTCGCCGGATCCTGATTTCAAATCGAGCAACTTAAAATGGCACGTTGCATGTCAGTCGGCAATGGGCGCGGTGAAGGAGTTGCTCTGTGCATGGGAGAGCGGAGTACTGGGCGCTGGCGACGTGAAGAGAGCTCTGGACGGTTTGCGAGCAACGGCCTGCTGTCTGCCTGTCTGTGCCGCTGCTTGGTTGTGTGCATACATGAGCATCACGCACCAAGATGCTCTGCTGAAACCTATGAACATGGTCCAGCATTTCCTGACGCCGCTTTCGGGTGATGAGATGCAAGATAATCTTAAAGACAGGTAAAAAAAATGGAATAAATACAGGGTCACCAAAATCCGGACAAATTTCAATTTAAATTTTCCGCTGTGCCTCCGCCAGAAGTTGTTGTTAGCGTCCGAGAAAGTCTGATACTTCTAGTAAATCATATCATAAAGTCATATTCTCAAAATAGTCGCGATGTTGAAATCAAGTGCGGAGTATAATCAAAGAGCTGCAATCATCGAAGGCCTTCGCGCTCAGCAACGGAAATAATTCGGTTCTTTGAATACCGAGATCAATCATTTATGTTGTGGCAAAATATACGGCTTTAGAACAGTCTACAAAGGTTCCAGCGAGGAAGAATCACTCGAAAGAATGCACTATGAGGATCCTCGTAGTCGTTGAAAGGGCTCAAACGCTGATTTCGGATGACCCAGGACAATCATTGCGAAAATTAGCATCGATTGTTGGTGTAAGCGAGCCAACAATCCATTGAATTGCTAAAGAGGATCTTCGATACAATTCGTACACATTAAAGATACGACAGATGCTTAGGCTGTCAGAACAAGCCGAGTTGCTCGCCTCTGCTCCCATTCTGGCCTTCCAACAGCCCAGATTTAAATTCCTTGGACTACTACATATAGAGCGTAATTGAAAGGGTCACAAACAAGTTTCAGCATCCCAATATGAGGTTATTAAGGATCGCTATTGAAGCAGCATTCGTCGGCATGGACAACACTATATTACAGCGTGCGTGCGAACACTTCAAACCGAATATAGATATTGTCATTTAAGCTAATGGGGGATATATCGAATAATTATGCTCTACAGGGATCCTCCAAGTGTCATGTAAAAGGATTTTTTGTAATATTTAATTTTTCATTAAAAACATTTTATTTAAAGAAATTGTTCGATTTGTCTGGATTTTGGTGATGCACCCTATAATATATATAACATTGTTAATTATATAACATTGTTAATTGTTTTTTTTTTAGATAAAAATTGATTCTATTTTCTTTAGATGTTATCTCATACATTTATATATTTGTTATTTATATATTATGTTACAATTTAAATTTCTCTATCTTTTTCTTTCAGATCTAGTTTAATGGTCCAGATTATTCGGAAAATGCAGTACGACGTGCATCCGCCCACTCAATCAAAAACGAAGGTTCTCTCGATGTCACACAGGTATTTAGTATCTTTTGAAAACGAATTGTCATCGTTTTTTGGGATTGTCATTTTTATGGCATTTTCACAGTATTATATCGCGACAACCAATACTGGAACAGTTGGAATCCGTTTGGCAAAACATAAATCAACGTGGGTGGATAAACATACAAGCCACGCAATCGTTGGAGTCCCTGCTAAACACCGGCGGCTCTTTATGGTTCGTCACGAATATAGTCAAGGAAGTACTGAAGTATCGTTATCAAGAAGAACTGGATCAAGCCGTGGATTTGGCCTTCGCAGTTTTCCATCTTGATATAGAGAACTGCACTCTAGACCTCATAAATCATATAATACCGCAATACTTACATAATTCGATGCAGTGAGTTCATCTTATTATCTCGCATCTTGATCAAATTTTTGTACACAGCATGTTCGTTACATGTAAATTCCGTTTTACGTAGGAGTGATGAGCTTGTAGAACCACAGTCATCTATCTTAGCGAAATTATGCGTGTATTGCATATTCTCCACTTTGGAATACAACAATTCGAATCCGTACCGAGGGAACAGCCGTAAGCGCGTGCGACGCGATCTGGACACGGATGATCTGGATGCTCTCGGCGTATCCAATAAACTTCTTCGACTCAATGAAACGGGCGAGAACGTCCCCATGTTCAGTTCGCAGAGTCCACAGGCGCAGGGTTCAAGTAATGGACAAAAGTCGGTGGTCATTCTGAGGGATCCACTTATGACGGCATTAAACAATCTGTTTACCATATTCGCCTTTTTGGCCGGCAGAGATGGTGAAGTGTCTCAACAGACTCATTTCATACTTCAGTTCCTGCGGCTCATGGTGCAGTGTGGAAAAGACAGGACTCGCATCGTGTTACAAGGAATGTCGCAAACACTGGTACGTTTTTTTTTTTATATTTGTAGCCAGTAATTTTATTTGCACTTCTCAATATCGAACGTTTGAAGAAATAATTTATAGTTAGGGTTTAATTTTTCTAAAAAAAATATTTTTCCTTTTCATTCTTTTAAATTCATAATTAACTTGAGATAAGTTATTGATGAGTTTATATGATATATTTGTTTTCATAGGTACCCTGTCTTCTCAAAGCATTGCCCGAATTATTCACGACTGATATTCTGCTAAGATTGTATGACATACAAACTATAATTGGACGCAAAGCTACCGCACGAGATCTATGTATGTTGCGGAATATTAATCTGAAACCCACAAAATAAAGGCACAATTGTTGAAAATTAGAGAATGCATTTTTTTTAAATTCAGTATTCTATTAACGAGTACCAAATTATATATGTATATATTTAGAGGATTACTATTTGTACATTATGGCCTGTATTCAGAACACGCTTATAACGTTAGCGTGCTAATTTGCTATAATTTACGTTACGTCCTATAGAATTTTAAAAATAAAAGCGCATCAGAAAACGGATCTATATATATATATATATATGTGTGTGTGTGTGTGTGTGTGTGTGTGTGTGTGTGTGTGTGTGTGTGTGTAGGAAAATAAAGAGAATCGTAAGATCATTTAAAATATATGTAAAGACACAAACAATAATTACAACAGTGGAACACACTGAGTGCTAGATTTGTAAACAAGGGATTTCGATAGACTCTCTCTTAATTTGTAGGATCCGGTGGATCCTACACGTATATATGTATGTAATAAATATTTATGCCTTACATTTTTATTTTATTATATATTATAATATTATAATATTATATTTATATATCTTGTACTGCTATATTAGCAGGGCAATTATAATGGCAGTGTGCTAGCCATATGGACAGTCTTTTGCGATTTACATACTGATTATATATGTAGTAGTGAAAATAATTATATTCAATAATTGAACTAATAATATATAATTTGATAAATATTGATTTTGTAAAAATAAAAAAAGGACATCGTGTGTGAGGCACATTTAAAAAAAAATAATTTCAATATGTACATGTTTCTTTATCACAGACTTGTAATAAACGAATATTTGAATACAATCACATTCCGAAAATATCTTTAGAAAATGCATTCATGATATCTATATTTTAAAATGTTTAAAAAAAAATAGGTTCAAAATTTATGTACAATATTTTAAATATAAAATTTTCTAAATGATCTAATAAATTGGACAGATTGTATTTTTATAAATAAGGATTGTGATTATCAAAAATATTTTTTATTGTACATCATTGAATATGTAAGTAATTTGAGGGAAAATTGAATAAATTGGAGAATTTTCGCCTTCATATATAAATATGTGTTTCCTAAGCGGTTGCGCACAATGAAGAAACAGAGAATAACAGGAACAAATAATTTTAACCAATCGGAAACGATGCACCACAGAATATACACAATTTCTGATAGGATGAAATAGTTGGAATTCTTATTATTCTCTGTTCTTATTCTTTCAATGTGCACAGCTTCTTACAAATTTTTCTTGAATAAAACATTCTTCAAATGTATATATGCTTTCATTTCTCTCAAAGAACAGATTGTAGAAAATGTTTTATTTTAGAAACTACAGATACATTTGAAGTAACAAACATAATTTTTTTAAGAATTTTATTATTTCACAATTTTCATACATTCCAAATATTTATGTCATTATAATAAATAAGAACTTTATCAGGTCTGTGTTCCACTTCTTAGCAACTATTCTTACAAATTATCTGCACAAGTTTCTTAAAATCTAACTTACAGCCAATGATACGCTAGAAACATACATAGAATACCTTGGTAAGTAGTCTATGTAGTGAGTTTTGTATAATAAATGTACATAATAAGAGATAGAGAATAAAGTGCATCAAACAATGCATTTGCAGTTTACAAATAGTCTCGATTTATGCTGTACAATGTTCGAGTAATATATAGATATATCGGCTTGTGTGTACCTATTTATATATATGCATATTATAAATATTTTTGTATTGTATAACTTATCTTTGTTTTTTCCTTCATAGTCCGATAATTTTCTGAATTGGAAAGCGTCAATATAAAATAAAAAAGAAAATGGGCAAGAAAATCATACAAATAAATAATATGATAGTTTTAATTTTTTCCTCGTTCGTTGATAACATAAACAATTAAGCTGAATTGCGTTTTACAACCACGGATGCCACGAGGGATCCATTCTGCAGAGATTGTCATGACTATTGGCAGCGGCTACCAACGTGCTGACTTTACTATCAATACCGTCAAAATTTGCCAGAGAGTTCAGTCTAGTAACGATCGCAGTGACTGCACGAGTCACCATTGTTATCAGGAGCTCGCCTTTCGGATCAGTCGGATCAGGCGATGTACCCTCGGCATCTTCTTGCCGTTTGTGAGTCGCGATCACTTCGTCTCGCAAAATCGCGCGAAGTATGGCATGCAGCTGAAACGTGGGTTGAACCAAACAACGCGCCGTGGCGATTGCGCTAGCAGTCAACGGTCCGCAAACTCCTGTAAAAGATTAACTTCGTGAAGCCTGAAAGATTACTTCGTAATCATCTACACAATAGTGAATTTATAAGAAATATTTCTATATAATATTTAAAAATGTATTCAAGCACAAGAGATATCATTTTTTATTAAGATATTTTTTTATTACATCAACAAATAGATTATGTTTGACTGACCTATAGTTGTGATAAACTCGAAGATATTGGGCGTCAGACGGAAAGGTACCGGTCTGTTTGCATCTAACTCTCCGGAGGTATCATCAATGTCGAACTTAAAGTACGCGATGTTAATTAAACCGGAATCCTGATGTACATACATCATGTCGGGATTATGTCGTGTAAGATGAAGTACGTATTCAGCAAAACATGTTAAAGACAATTGTAGGGTAAACTGAAAATAGAAATATAAAGATACGATGAAGATGCGTTGTTTGTAGTTGTATATCAATGACTGTATTTTTCGATATTCTTCTTATTTCTTTACTTTCTTTGATCAACAATTTAAAGATATTTCTCTTCTTTATTGGGTAAAAGAAATTATAAACAGAATAAAGAAGAATAATTTTGCGCTTGAGCTAAAGAAACTTTACGTTATTATATTAATCTGTATAAAGTTAATAAATAATAAGATAATATAAAATTAATTAAAATTGGAAGAATTAATAAAAAATTTGTAACATTTTACGCTAAAAAAGTTAATATTTCAAAACCATGATTTTTCCAAAAATAGTATTCTGAAAGTAAGCATTCCAAAACTTACCATTTTTCTGAACGTCCAATAATCGGTGGCGCCAGGGAATGTCTTTAATGCCCAATCTTTGAGCAGAGTTTTAGAGACCATTGAGGTTTGCACTTCCTTCAAAATATCTCGCAACACTTGATGACTGGCTTGTGTACCTCGTGCTTGCACAGCGGCCAATTTCTCATAATATCTGGCAATAGGTGCGTCATGTTCAATTCCCAGTTTTGCACAACCTTGTTTGTAAATGTCCAAAAGAGAAATTGCTGCCGGATTGTCCTCCACGAGTCTCATTTGTGGAGAAACGGCAACGAGTCGTGGTACTGTAAAGTGCAAGAAACGCCGTGACGTTTCCTTCTGTTTGGTCAAGTAATGATTCAACATGCGCAATAGTTGTAATAGGCGCTCCTCACGTCTGGCATCTCCCAGACCAGCATCATTGACCACTAAATAAGGATAGAGACGACCGTTGTGACCGCGGATACGTAATCTTCTGGCGGCCATGTTGTGTCGTTGAACTACCTCAACACGTGGCACAAATTTCGCTATCTTTACGGAATAATGCGAGTGCTAAAAGACATGAAAATGTTAGAAAAAATTAACAAAACAGATACCTTCTCTATTCAATCTCGAACATTACATTTATTGTCTGAACAAAAATATGTTAAGTATCAGATAGTATCATGCAGTTGAATATTTTTAATTTTAAATTATCGGGATAAAGTAAATCTCTTTATTTTCAATTTTACTTCCGTTCTTCACTCATATTTTATTGGGTCATAAAATAAAATATTATAATTATATCTATACGTGTTGTGTGTTGTGTTTGTGTTGTATGTATTAAAAGATTTTATAATTAGAGTTTAATTTTTTACCCTAGGTATCAGAAATTCACCAGGTAATTCGACTTCCGCAGTTTTCAAGCTAAAATTGGTTAAAAAGCGACATTTCTCCTCAATTAAGAAAGACCTGCGAAACAATACGAATCTGTAATTCACAAATTGTAAAAAAGAAGTCATTAAAGAGCAATTAAAAAATAAAATATATATATACTTGGGTAATTGTTTTGTTTTCTCTTCGAGAATTTTTATCCATTTCTTCAACTTGCTAATTAGATTGTGTAGTAGTTTAGCACCAGGTACGGTGAAATCGAAATCACTTGTGAATTGACTCTTCATTTTCTGAAAAACGGGATCCTGTACTGTAGCTTGAGCTCTTCGTGCAAGAGATTCCGATGCCGCTGAACTAAACGAGTTGCTCATATTTTGCGAGGACGATATGTTCTCTACACGTCACAAAATATATATTAGAGAGAAATTGTCTCCTCTTTGTCTTTCGTTTTGTAACTAATACAGAAAATGAATAGATTTACCAATGCCAATACCAAATGTAGATACAAGTTTTTTTATAAAATTCAATGTATGGGGAGTTATAGTAGCTTCACTAACTGCTCTACGGTTCTCGAATGCTATTGCGTAACATTTTGTAAGTCCTTGTCTTAATTGCTTTAAAACTTCTTCGTACCATGTCTCACGGATCCACACCATCTAACATAATGTTATTTTTTTATACAAAAGGAAAAAATATATAAAATATTAAATCTAGTGTGCAAAAAGTGCATATAATATAAATCTTAATTTTATTTACAGAAATATTTTGAATATACATAAAATTGTATAAAAATTTTAAAAATATTTGTTACAATGAAAATGAATCATGTGTGTGTGTGTGTGTGTGTGTGTGTGTGTGTGTGTGTGTGTGTGTGTGTGTGTGTGTGTGTGTGTGTGTGTGTGTGTGTGT
>NW_017259295.1:631494-659311 GCF_001594045.1 Atta colombica
TATATATATATATACCCATTATATTTGCCGTATTTTTTACTATGTCTTATTATAATGTTGAATGAATAAAAGATTCAAACCTGATCGACTATGCCCTCCAAACTAGATAAAACAGTTGGATGGATCTCTCTCTGCATATGCATGATCTTTGAACACCTCCACATAGGCGCCGTGGCACGAACCGTATGACTCGTTTCCGATGTTCCTTGTTGTGTTACGTTACCTGTAGTTGAGCTTCGATTTTCGACACCATCTTGATTCTTATCAGCAGCCAATTCACCGCTTTTGTATCTCTCCCTTTGTTCAATTTTCAATGTCAAATAAAGAGTACGAGCAGAGCAATATACTGCCTGTGGGAACATTCTACCAACTTGACTTAGTAAGTTAAGAATTACAGTTCCTTCGTTGCGCACCAGGTACATCAACAATTGTGGTACCCAGGGCAACCATTGAATGGCTGGTACACCTACAGCATATTTGTCTACGGTTTCCATGAGCGAGCACTTGTCATCGTCATACGTGAGCAACCATAAAATTTTGGCAATGTATTTCCTCGACTTTGATTCATTCTGATGACGACAGGCATGTAAAAAGCATACAAGAGCATTTATGCCAATGCTGATTTGACGAGCATCACGTATGAAGATATTTTCAAGATAATCGCCCCATAAGGACCAAGCTTTCACCAAAGTGTCGTGTAATTGGGTCGCAGCAGAGAAACTTTTATTGGCATCATCCGAACGACCTAACTGCGATTGAAGCATGCCTTTCAGCGCGTAAAATTCCGCTATCATTTCTTTTGTAAAGTATCCCATATTTGTTGAGTCCAACACTTCTAAACCTTCTTGCAACTCATTTTGTCCTCCCATAGTGGCCATCTGTAAATAACACTTTACTTGTTGTCTGATTTTCTGGAAGCAATCGACCATAGGTACGCTCGTGGGAATAGTATAAATCTTGGCCAACGAGT
The DNA here is from genome assembly GCF_001594045.1 of Atta colombica. NCBI lineage: Eukaryota > Metazoa > Arthropoda > Insecta > Hymenoptera > Formicidae > Atta > Atta colombica. The sequence goes on from NW_017259295.1 coordinate 632,465, forward strand.
CCAAGCATACACCGCACAAGTTTTGTTTCCTCGAGATCTTTCCAAAATGAATAATCGCTTGCATAGAGGCATGCACGCCAAGTAATGAGTGATTAATCGTTTGATCTTGTTGAGAATCATAGTGATTGGAGATAAAGGTATAGTGATGTTGTCGCCAGGTAAAGATATCCGACCAATGGCTGAGATCATCGGCTATTACAGGCAAACGATTGCGCCACGTTTTTACAATAGCTTTCATGTCGTGTAACGAATTACTTCTGCCATGTAGCAATCCTTGATGGATTTGCATTGCCTCCTGAAGCTCCATTATCTGTTGAGCTGCTTGTAACAGTGGTTGATGTACATGACTGACAATACGTGGTAATCGACGCCATTCACGCAGGCACTGAGTAGATGCAAGCTCGACGAAACGCTCGATGGTACTTAGATGCTGGTCCTCGCTACTGCACAAGGTTACGAATCCACGATACAGACTGAGCTACAAAAATATAAAAAAAAACATAAGTATTCATCATCTTTTAGTATTAAAATATATATATTTATAACATTTAAAATTGTGCTACAAAGTCAGCATCAATAAATTGAAAGAAATTGTAAAGTCATAAAGTGTTTTACCTTTTTCTTGAAAATTATATTATGATATCTTACCTTCCAACTCATTTCCCTTGGACAATTATGTTCCAATTGTGTTAGAATTTCTTTCATCACTGGCCAATTGGGAATACGCCACGCGCTATCTAGGACGAGGAAAGGATTTTTGTAATTGTTCTGGCTGCCCAGTTCTAATAGAATCTCCCATTGATTCTGTTCTTTCACAGTGCGCTCCCAATGTTTCTCCCAAAGAAGCATTTCTACGTTGAGATGATAAGGTGCCGGGCCAGATGGGTAATCTTGTCGGAACTTGGACATGCACACCTCGTACGCTCCTTGTGCCTGCTCAAAAAATCCTTGCTGTTCTAATGCAATCGCGTGCAGGGTCTCCTTATAATGTGCAGGCCTTTTCTGCCATAGACCTGACCACATGTCCTCCTCGCAAAGTAATGAATACATTTCCGAGAGCATGTGCATCACTTCATAATAGGGAGTGACGCATTCGACTTGTTCGACGTCATCAGGCGAGCGATACAGGTCAAGTTCGCCTCTATTCTTCATGTTACCGCCGTTACCTTCCGCTGCCATCTCTCCGCCCATCTGCTCTAGACTTAACGTTATTCGATGCCAAACGTTGTGGGACCTACCCACATATTTCATTACGGGCGGCGGTATGGCCACCGGTGGTCTGCAGTGCGCCATTGCCTCCAGGAATGTGCCGAGGGCGCTTGGATGGCAGTCCTTTTGGATAACATGTGCGCCACTGGCGATGAACGGCACTATCTCCATACTTATGGAATTGATATGAGATTCCTCTAAGATAGACCATATTCGTGGGAACATATCTAACCAAACCCGCTCCGCCAGTTCCGTGTCCATGTGGCATAGTTGAGCAGTTGCCAGTAACAACTGCTCCGTTTTGATTTTCTTTGCATTCTCCATAAATTGTATCTGTTTGTTGATCATCTGCGTCAAGCTGGGTTTCTCAAAAATTTCCTCGGAAGTGGCGGTGACGCTTGTCGAATCCGAAAGATTGGACATCCAAGCATCCATTTCGAGGAATGTGTCTTTTGAGTCTCCTTCTGATATCTTGGTGTCCAGTGGCTCTTCATCAGTACGACCGATGCGACAGACAAAGTGTGTTTGATCCTTACTTTCCTTTTCCATGCCTCCTTGCATGATAGATGTGATGCTAGGCAGCAAAAGATCTTCATTGGTTATTTGTACCAAAGTAGACGGATTGACGGTGGCCAGTAGCAATTCGATGCACTGTTTGATCCAATAGTGAGGTCCTATATGCTCCCAATTCTGACTGACGATAATGTACAAGATACGATCGACCAAACGTTTTTTCATCGAATTGTCGAATACTTCGAAGAATTTCGCTCTTACTTGCGGTTGTATACAACGCAGACCAGCTAGAAAAGCCTGCTCTAATTTATTCGATAATTCCGTCATCTTCAGAGTCTCGTCACGATAAACGTAATTCACCAATTCCAAGAATTGTCTGTTCAGCTCCAGATCGTCGGGGAAACGTTTCTCGACGTATTGCATCATTTTCACCAGCAGAATAGATTTTTCGCGCAAACTGGGTGTCTGATTCATTGCGATGGTGGTCTTGTTCTTCATCCATTCTTCCAGTATCTTTGTAATAGCCTTCATCACCTTGACATCTTGCGTCTTCTCGATCAAGCCGACCAAAATCGTGCCTATGAACGATTTGCGCATATCGACACCCATTACTGCTACGCGATTCTTCACCAGATCTAAGCTGAGAATTAATAATTCGCTCGTGACAGGATTGGCTTCAGTCTGTGTGGAATGCAAATGTTCTTTGGCCATTTTATGCAACACTTTCATGAATGGAGTTATTAGTCGGTCGACATAACTTGGATTGTTCGTGCAGGCTGCTTTAAGCATCATAAGTGTGCCAAAAAGCGAACTCGGTGTAGCCGTGGTAGTTTTTTCATACGTGGCCAAACCTTCGGCTATAAATCTGCTTACAGTTGTGTACAATGTGTCCAACTCCTCATACTTAGGCGTCATATTTGTGGAAGCTAGTTCAGCTGGGAAAATCGTCATCAATCGTGACAGCAGACCATGTACTAGACGTATAATTTTAGTGTTACTGCTGGCGATGCAAGAACCTATTCCACGTTGCAATGGTTTAAAACTGACAAGTATTTGTTCGCGCTTCATCACGCCTAATAAAAATGTTAGCACTTCCAATGCCATGCTGATGTTACCATAGTTAGGCTGAGAGCTCTCCACGCTAGAGAGGACTTTATCGAGCCAGGATAGCTTCAAATCACAGTGTTCAGCGACCCACACATCGGGTTTCAGTGCCATTTTCAACAGAGCGACGCAGCGTCTGGATAATTGCTCGCCTGGATTACCGTGAATGGTAGTTACATCATTCACTTGACAAGCCAAGCGTAGTAGGAAATTCAGGACGGCATCCGCGTGAGCTCTCTCAATAGGTTTCGTCGAACCTGGTTCCATTCTGGGTAGAATAAGAGGCACAGGACTGTTACCGGATGGCGCCTGTGAGCTCAAACGTTTACCAGAAGGATCATCGATAATCGCGCGTTTCAAACACGATGGCTGACTAATAGTTACTCTGTTAGATTCTGTGGTTTCAGCTTCTTCCTTGATTCTATATAGTTCCCACTTTATGATGACTTCTGCTAATTCAACAGCTAATCGCCGATGTTCTATGGTAGCGGTCGGGGTGCATCCTATACGTTGAACCGAGTTTACTATATGCTGAACCAGATGATGTCTGACTGGATAGTAAACTTTGTAATGCCTTACAACTAGTTGTAAGATATGAGATAATTGTTGCATTGAATGACCCTCTTCCACGATAATTTTTTTCGTCCAGTGTGTTAACATAGTATTACCATCTTCCATCCGCACAGGCATTGCAGGTGTCAATATTTCCAATGCTTGTCGTACAACATTACGCGCATCCACGGCATGCGCCTTTAGTAAGCTGTGAAAGACTTGCAAGACTATGCGTTTGTGAATAGCAAATTTAGCAATTATGTGACTAAGAAGAAGATGACCGTGATATCTAGTAGTCGGATCTACGCAATTCTTGCCTAATAGGCAAGGCCAGGCGAATGTCATTAAGCGACGCAACTTATTTCCTTGCCTTTTATTACTAACATCATGAATGTGCTGCGATGCCTGTTCTACCAGAAGACAAGAAAATTGCAATAAAGAGATACGGACACAATCGGCGGAACCAAATGGATTGTCCGGATCAATTATTTTGCTAATAAATACAGATACAACATTCTCAGGGTTATCTTGATAAGGCATCGGTGCGCCACCAACCAGTTTCGTACCTTCGCCGCGTTCAAAGCTTATCGCAAAACATGGAATTATAATCAGCTGCAGAACGTTGGCCTTCAACTCCTGTGACATGTTGTTCGTGGGAAAATGTTCAACGAAACGAAAGAAAGCACTTCGTTTCCATTCAACTGTATATTCCTGTGCAACTGTGTTCTCTAGAAAATCTCTCAGAAATTGAAAGTCTGGCACAAACCGATCGCATGTGGCCCGAAGTAGTTGGAATAATAGATCAATATCGTTTGGTTGATGACGAAAATAATGCAGGAGAATCTTGACAATGTGCTTTGGTTCCTTCCAATGACAGTATTCGACACCTTCGACTTTTTTGTGTAATGCTTGATAGTCGTCGTTGTACCAGATCTGCTTCAATGCTCCTACTAACTGATTCTGAGTAGATAACCATTGTTCGTCGTATTTGATAAGTATACCAATGATCTTGATTGCTCGATATTGCACTTCGTTCTTTTCCATGTGAGTCAAACTGGAATTCGTTTGCGAGTGAGCAAGCAGCATTGTAACAAGGCGCGTTGTGCTGTTGTGTAAGATATCACGAAATGGTTTACCGTCCTTGTGGCTAATAAGATACTCTAGATATCTACTCCATTGTTGATCTTTGATATTGCTATCATGAAGAAACAGATTGAGCGCATCTGTCGGATAACGTAAAAGACACTTCATTAGAGGTTCTTTAAAGGGATTGGACACTTCGACTAGCAGCGATTTTTCAGTTTGTAAAATGAGTCTACAAAGCGCGTCATTGAATTTTGGTAACGATGCCGGAATGTCGTGATATATTCCTATAATGATGGTAATTTTTTGTTCGTTCTCACCGGACTTTGATATACCTTTATGAGATTGAATCAAATTTTCCAAAAATTTCTTCACATGTTGCAACATTTGCTCACATAGAGTAACGCTGAAAGTGCTCGGGAAGAGCTGCGTCAGATATGATAGTCTCCTGACACAATTCAGGCTCAGGTTTCTATGATCACCTAATGTCAATAACATAGGTCGCATCATTGTGTGGACAGACTCCATATCAAGTTGATAACCAGCAATGAATGTTTTCATGCACTCAAAGGCAGTCTCCTGCAACTCAGCATGTGGTCTTTCCAAAGCTCTGTATAAAACCGCGAGTATCTTTTCCCGATAGCCAACAATGTAATGACAGGCTGCGAGCGCTCGTAATGCCGATTTTCTTACGGGCATTAGATTTGAAATCGATTTATAACAAGCAAATTTATTGAGAGTGGCTTCATCCGCATCGCAAATACCCACCACTTCTTGAAAGAATATCTTGTGCTCCATGATGGTTAAATCAATAGTAAAAAGACGCGGATTCAAGGTAGTGCAAAATGTATTACCATCCATTAAACCGATTTGTGCGTTTGTCGGTTGATGCCTCAAAAGATGCTTCTTGGGTGGTATCACATCTGCTAAAACTTCCTTATGTGGCTCCATAACTTCCGTCACCGATTTGTTTTGTATTTCGGCGAGTTGACGTATCGAGGCCATAGCCTGTTCACGCACGATCGTGTGCGGCGATGTCACTTGCTTGACTAATTCGCGGGTGACTTCGTATAAGCTCTTGTTTTGCGCTTCTATCAATTCCATGTTACCCTCTTGAATTCCAGGATTCACACAGACTCTTAGCATTTTTTCTAGATTTTCTTTTGCCATGTCGATAGCACCGTTAGACACTTCGTCGGTTAAATCCATCATCACAAATATGAGAGCCTTCAGAAAGACAAATAAGTGATTGAGAACCCATTTAGTAGCCATTCGTTCGAATAGAAACTTTATCGCTATGCAACCGCCAAGTTTAGCATACCAGGCGCGCTCGTAACACAGCGAACACATTCTTTCCGCTAGATACTCCATAAAGGGCAATTGACAAGCTCGTTCTTTGGAACCCAGAATATTCGTTGCTGTTTCTAATATTAATACAAGTGTCAAATACCCCGCTTTATATAGTTCTCTCTCATCGTGACCCATTATAACGGCAAGAGCATCAATTAGAACAAATGGGTCTTGACCTTGCATATCCTTTCGGATTTCCTTATCTGTCCAACTGAATAAACCAGCCTGTTGCGCTATGGCAATCATCGTGTAATGTCTCACAACAGCAACGACGGTGGCAAGAACTGAAGGTCTCAATTCTTTAATTTCTACTGCGACAAACATGCCAGTCAATGCAGTCTGCTGAACGTTTCGCGCCACAGTATCGAAACACTTATAATGTGATCCTTGTTGAGGCGGTATCTCTCCTTCTTTAAAACTCGGATGTGTAAACAAATCGTACCACAGATAAGCGGCGTCGTCCATTCTTAAGGATGCGGCCAAATAGCAATATATGATCTCCCAACATTGCTTACGGTAAAACACATCCGTCGTGTTGGATTTCAATGCATTGAACGCAGCCTCGATCACTTTTTCCATTGGAAAATCGATTGGCTGGGATAGTCCTTGGAAGTAAACTATTACATTAGGAGAATTAGTTTCACGATCGTTGTATTCCAACTTTTGTGGCTCAATCATCATTCTTCGATTTCCACCACCAAATTTACCAAGAACCCGGAAGGCGACAACACCTTGATCGTTAGAATTATGTAATGTCCTCCAGAGAGCTTGCATTAATTCGGCACGAATTGGTTGTATATGTTCATATAGAAAATCTGGCTGAAGATTATCAACACATAACTCTAGAGTACGAAGACCTTGGCTTACTAGGCAATAACTTCCGTTGAGAGCGGAGACCAAGGGATCCATTAGCATCGGAAGATATGGTAACAGAGAACTGAGACGCACGGGTACAGTTAAGCACAGTTCAACAAAGAGATCTTTCATATGTTGTCTATGTAAGCCGGATTGTAGTCTATTCAATCCTTCCAGCATATTAGGAAGCAAAGGTAAGAATTCTTGATATAATAAGTCATGAGAGCCACCACCTATAGATCGAAACAATGCGCGTAGCAACAGAAAATAATTGTACGGTTCCTTTGCTGACATTGCTAGCTCCATGGCACGATTTACGATTAGGTTCAAATGTGGCCGCAACATATGCTCATTTTCGGCAGGAAATAACGATACACTGCCGAAAACAAGCTTGAACAATTTTAGATACAGGTTACTACGTTCCACGTTTGAGCCCATTTCGCTCATTCGTTCCAGTAAATATTCCACTAATATTGTCGCGAATGTCGAAGAAACAGTGTGGCTCGACAAGAATGAACTTCCAATTATCTGCAAAGCGCAGTTTTTGAATATTCTTTCAACCATATAGTCTATGGATACGGAAAAGATTTCTTGGAATGTTTGAGGGTTCATTTGTGTGAATACATTGCCGAAAAGATCTAACACCTCCTTTTCTTCTCGTGTCCGTATAGTTTGAGATTGTATCGGTCTGCCTGGCTGCGCGGGAACGCCTATGGCTGGTGGTCCAATCGTATAAATGTCTAGAGCCGGTAAAGCCCACTTAACAAGTTGTATATAAATCAAAGTCTCTTTCGGCTGAAGCTGATTAGTTTGCGGCACCTCGTTATTTCGATTATTGATGCAATTAGATGTTATAGCTTTAGTACCGTGTACCAAACTCTTCACTAAATTCCTGTAATCTGCCACATTGTAACTCATCGCCTGTGAAGTCGGAAAACCAAACTTCGATTTTGGCGGTTCTTTCTCCTCACTTACGTCAAGACAAGGCTTTGTATCTTCGGTCGTATTGTCCACTACGGCTGGCCGTAATTGTTTCGTTTTGTTTCGCAGAATTGGAATATAAATCTTGGCAATGGTTTTAAATTTTAGAACGAAAACCAAGAGTATACGTATCAACAATTCGCGTCCTTGTGTACTGTTTTCGGCATCGGATCTTTGCCTAACTGTATCCACCAGGTTCATCAGTAACTTACAAGAAACCATCTGAACAGCTGTGGGTAAGGTTTGATCAAGCAAATTCTTGCCATACAAGTGCACTGCTCTGGACACGTCACTGAGGGGCAACTGAAGCCTAACATGATGTACTAAATCGGCGAGTGTGGAATAAGCTAGAGGTCTCAAGGCCTCGTGAGCGGTCCAACCGTGACCAATAAAAATATCCTCATTAAAGAAGATCTCCATATGAGGAATAAAATGATTTCGTAGATCCGTAGCTAGTATGTGGCGTGAAGCTATAACGAGTTCCTTACGTAAGTGAGCTACTTCCATCGGACAGAGAGTAAATAAGCCAAGTATACCTTTGACCAACATCGTACTGTTTTGCGATATTAAGTCTTGATAAAATCTCATGACATAGGCAAGAAATGAAAGTGTTTTGACTTGTGCGCCCATAAAGTCAACGAAGACTTCCTTGTTGAATCCTGGTGATGTTCGATGCTGGAGACTAGGTTGGAGTGATATAGTCGTTATCACAATTGGAACGAAATCTGATACATCCTGGTGTACATTCTGCTTGTATAATTGATTTAATAAAACTACAATTATTGGTAATTCTTGAAGTACCTTGAGGGACAGCACTGCTTTCGGAATCAAATTATACTAAAAATAATAAAATATATCATTGATTTTATTTTTTCTTTTTCTTTTCGTTGATTTGTGACATGTACTTTCAATCATGCTCTACATACGAATATTACGAATTCTATAATAGAATCAAATAAATAAGAAACTTACAGTCACAACAGTACCATCCGCAGCTTTTTTTTCGCTTTGTATCGCTGTAATCGTAAATGTTTCCTTCAATAGAGCTTCTATATTAATTTCTGACAAATCTTTCACACGTAGAGGAGGACGCGGCTCAAATATTTTTGATAAATTTTTTGGTAACTCGCTATATACCGATTTGACAAATTGAAGGAAATATTGAATCTATAGCGGAAAAAGAAAAAAATGATTAAAATACTTTAGATATAAAATAAATGAATAGCATAATACATGACTTTATATGAAATCAATTGATTCATAATCAGCGAGACTCCGGAGTCTCAAATTCAAATTCGTTTCAATTCGAATTTCTCTATATATCTTTGATTATAAAAGAGAGAGCTTGAAGCGTTCAAAAATTGTAAATAAAAGAATATAAGGTCAATTGTAATTCAAAACAATAAAGTGGTACATATATGCATTATTACTCACTTCTGGATTAAATGTCGGTTTATATTGTTTATGAAGATCGATTATTATGCGTAAACACACCAATACGTTTTCTTCATTATCTGTTTCTAATAATTTGAATATAAGAGTCAAAATTTGCCTAACATATGGACGTAAGTATTCATTGCTTGGTAATCTGTGTATCATTTCCAGAATTAATTTTCGAACTTGTTGAATATTGTATTCTGATATAAAGTGCGGCTCTCCCTCTTGCAATATCTTCATAAAGATTTTCATCATATGGTCGAGAAATCCCGCATATTGTGATGAACACATGATGATCTACAATTAATTTAACATATTGTTATAATTAATATAATTAAATATATAAATTTTTTTCAAAAGATAGTTAATGATTATTATGCTGCATGAATAATCTTGATATTTGTTTGATAGTTTATATACCTCAAAGTTTTCTGATAATTCTTGAGCTGCTTTCAGTTTCAGTTCATCTTTTGAAACTGGATCAGCCAGCATGGTGACGTATGAACGATATGTGTTCATTTGTGTTACTGGATCAGGTGCCATTTTAATAGTTATAAAAGATTCTTGTAAATACTATAGACAGTCCATTAGAAGATCTAAACATCAAATACATACATATAGAAACGTGCAAGAAAATTTAAATTAAAACTAAATATATAAATGTGATGTGCGTAATTGCTACATAAAGTAGTTTTCTTTTTTATATCTTTATAGTCCAATTTTTAAACTTTTGAACAAGAATTGTCTTATGCTACTTGTTAATATAAAGTTATAAAGCATACATATATTAACAAATTTATAATTAAATATTAAATATCTAAAACAAAAATATTTATTTCTCACAAATATTGAGTTAAAGGAATATATATGTCTTAAAATCAATGAGTCTATATTGTGTAAACAAGCCTTAGCAACTACTTTGATCAGTATACTAGAATCTTTTTTTCATTTGTATAACGTATATTTAAAAAAAGAATATGTACTATGTAATTTGTTGACTTTTGTAATAGCATAGTGCATATAAGATAATATGCAAGTTATAGTAGACGATATAAAAATTCTATGATATAAAATACACTTCCGAACAAAGATGTCCTACAAACTCCATGTAGCTCACGAGATACTATACTCTTATTGTAGATGTATAAGACACTGGAAACGCAATGCAGGTTTCAGTTTGCTGGTATTGCTACAAGTGATAAGATGCAATCTCGGCTGATTTAAATTTTTAATTTAAAGATTAAAGCACATTAAGAACATGGATGAAACAACGGTTGATTCAATTTTTTCGGGATCCTTGAAATCCTTACCGCCTGTCAGTTCGAAAATTGTGCGGATATTTACGAGCTCGACCTTTACTGGTAAGCTAATAATAGTCACAAGAGATAATAAAATAAGTAAAGTAGAAAATTTAATATTAAAAAATTGAAAGAAAACAGAAAAGCAATATAAAATAAAATAACTTAATGCAATATGAAATAGTATATATTTACTACATTTATTGACTATATATATTTTATTATATTTTAGACACAACAATGGAAAGAAATACTTTGATGGCGCAGTGCTATCCCAAAATTAAAGACTATTGCAGAGAAAAACATGGCTTAGAATTTCAGGTAGGATATTACTTCAGAAAAAAAACATAATCAATCAAAACATAATCAAACAACATATCAAAACATAATCAAACAACATATCAAAACAAATTATTTAGCAACTGATATATACTTAGATATACATAGTAAAACATGAGTTATATATCTTGAATAGAGAAATTGATTTTTACGGTGCCAGGTACCAGTAATACATATATAACTCGTCCTTTTAATGTTAACCTGTTTTAATGTTGACCTGTTAATCTTTGATAAAAATCGGACATTTAGATCTCACACACACACACACACACACACACACGCGCGCGCGCGCGCGCGCGCGCGTGTGTATGTATGTGACCTAAATGTAATTATCAAGTTCGATAAGTCATATAATTAAATAGATTTGAGTAATTGACAAAATCAGATGTTGTATAAATCATTATCATCGTATTTTATTTATCTAATTAATCATTTTTTTCTTATCAATATATAATAATATATAATAATATAAACTAACATATTTTAATTATTATTTAAAAAAAATAATAATTTGCCTTACGTAATAGTTAAACCCCCTTTTCAGGTGGTTGATATGAGATGGGGTGTACGTGATGAAGCTACTGACGATCATATGACTACAGAGCTGTGTATGAGAGAAATAGAAAATTGTCAGAGATTGTCCATGGGACCCAATTTTGTTGTCAGTAACGTGCTCTTTAATTTAAATGATTTACTCCTCAATTGCCAAAATTATTTGTCGAGAGGAAATTATATACATATTTAACTTCAGAATTATAAATATCTAGTCTTCCAGTAAAAAATCAAACTGTCTTCAAGCTTTAGAATTAAGATTATCAAATGTATTTTTTTAATAAAAAAATAACTAATATAATAAAAATTTCATATGCAGGTATTTCTTGGACAAAAGTATGGATATCGTCCTATACCAACATATGTTCTTAGTTCAGAACTAGAAATGTTAAGAACAGAATTGGACGGTCAAGGAATGGATGTTAGTCTTTTGGATAAGTGGTACAAGAAGGATAGCAATGCTGTGCCACCTACAAGTATATTGCAACCGATCTCATCTATTCTTAAAAATTTTAACAATAAAGTAAATAACTTTCAATTAGTTTAGTAATTCTACTTATTTAATTCAATGACTACCAATTATATTATGCAAGTATTTCTTTCTTGTAATTATACTTTGTGTTTGTACATCTTTAAGAGAATACCTAAACTGCAACAAGAGGATCAAGCAATCTGGTGGGATACTATGTGCAAAATGCAAAAATTGTTCAGGAAGGGCGCGCAATCTTTATTTAATTCCGGGAAGTTTGACAAAGATACAATGCATAATTATTTCATGTCTGGTAAGAAAAACCCAATAGACATAATAAATGGCTCGATTTTAATAAAATATATACCAATAAAATAAAAAATAATAAATTTTATACGTTTCCATTGATAAAGATAATTTTTCATACAATTTTAAAAATAATCATTCAAAAAATATAAAATTATGTCCCAATATAATTTATCTAAAAATTTTTAATCATTAATATTAAGACTGAAATATTTTTTAGACGACATTCAAATACTGCATATCATACACATTTGCATTCTAATAAAATCTTAATATAATAAATCCTAAAACAGTGACTGAGAGGGAAGTGATTAATGGCGTATTGAACGTTAAAAATACGAAAAACCATTGCCTGGCGTACGTGCGATATATAAACAATATTAATCTCCAAAATCTAAGGAAGGCCAGTCTATTTCTGGATATAGCTAACAGAAGTTTAGACAATGAAGCCTCGAAATTGTTGGCCGATCTTAGAGATGAACGGCTACCGAATAAAATTGAAAGCACGAATCTACAGAGGTACTTTCCCCTTTCCCGAAAATACACAATAAAATATTTCTGTTGTGATTACTTTGCTTTATGCAGGTACACGGTCGAATGGATAGGAAGAGAGGGTCTGGATCCTGAAACCCATGGCGAGTACCTTCAGCATTTCATCACTCACTTTTACAGAAACATAGTGAAGCTTGTAGACCGCGCCATGAGGAAGGAAGACAATTCCGCGCAAGGACAAATAATAACCGAGATTTTGCAACACCTGCACGCCTGCAATAATTCTGTAAAGGTAGAAATTTGTCAAGATTTTAAATTTAGTTGAAATATAATATGTTAAGTATTAAATTAATTTGTTGTTGTTATGCTCTTTTAAATAAAGTTAGAAGCGAAGTTTAACAAAAATAAAACTGACAAGCTTATCACATTCACAGGTATTTTACGGACGCGAGGACACGTTAGAGAGAATAAAAAATTACATGCTAGGCGACAGCGATAAGCCATTAGTGTTATACGGAGAAGGAGGATGCGGGAAGACTTCCCTTTTAGCGAAGAGCGCAGGTTTGACGAGCAATACTTGGCTAACTGGTAAGAAACCGATCAGCATAATTCGATTTCTCGGCACTACTCCAGACAGCAGTGCGCTCACGCCCACGTTGATCTCAATCTGTCAACAAGTGAGTATTATTTATACTTCTCTCCGCTTTAAAATATGACAATGAATTTTTGTCATTATTTTCAGATCTCATACAATTATGGATTATCGTTTGAAGAAATCCCAGACGATCTGGTGCCGCTCACAGCCTACTTTAAATATTTGTTGACCTTAGCTAACACTCAACAGCCTATTCTACTGTTTCTGGATAGTGTCGATCAGCTGACAGGTGTACAGGGTAACAAATTATCGTGGTTGCCTACAAGATTACCACCAAACTGTAAGGTAAATATGAATGCAGTCATTAAATAATGTGAATATAATAAAAGAAAATAAATTACAAAACAAAAAAAAAAATTAAAAAAGAAAAAACTTTTAAGAGAAAGTTTAAATTCCGATCGTGCCGATTCTGACGACGAAAAGAATTCTAAGAATTCTTCGATTAACGTATACGTGTATGTTTCAGATGATTTTATCATGCGCAGCAGAAGAATCAAATCCAGTGATTTCGAGAGATTATCAGTTGTTACGTAGGATGATAGACACCGAAGAAAGCTTCATCGAGGTAACTGCCTTGGGCGAGGATTTAGCTACGGACGTGATAAGGTGAAGAAATAATCATATATTGTTAGAATTGTTAGAAAAAGATTTGCTTTAAATTGATAAAAAAAATATTGTCTATTTTAAAATTTGTATATTATTCACAATTCTTGTAGAATGTGGATGAAAACAGCCAGAAGGGATTTAAATAACTATCAATGGCGTTTGGTGGCGAACGCTATATCGAAATGTTCCCTACCGATTTTTGTGAAGCTTGTATTCGCAGAGATTTGTCGATGGCGTAGCTACACAAAACCGGCGGACACGCACTTAGCTAGCACAGTGATGGATAGTATAATGATGCTGTTCGAGAGGATTGAGAAGCAGCATGGCAAAATTTTGGTCTTCCACGCTTTGGCTTATATCACGGCTGCCAAGTCCGGCTTGTCGGAATCTGAACTAGAGGATCTGATTTCCTTGGACGATAAGGTTCTCGACGATGTTTATCAGTACCATTTACCACCGGTGAGACGCATCCCACCTCTGCTGTGGACCAGAATACGGAACGATCTGCCCAATTATCTGAGTGAAAGAGAAGCGGACGGTGTGAGCGTGTTAAACTGGTACCATAGACAATTCAGGGACACGGCCAAAGAGCGATACTTTAAGAATATGAACATGGCAATGTATTTTCACTCGATGATTGCGGACTACTATCTGGGAATTTGGGGAGGTGGCAAACCAAAGCCTTTCAAATACACCGAGATACAGAGACATCGGTAAATAGTGACATTGTTACGATAAGTAACATCTTGAATTTCAGTGAATTACTTCATGACAAAGGTAGAAAAATAATAATTCTCACAAACTCATATACAAAGATTTAGCTTTTTATTTTTAAGATAATAAAATTAATAATTTATTTAATCTGAAAAAAATGTCATATTAAAAAATTTAATCCAAAGGGAAAAGTTGATTTTACTAACTATTAAAGAAATAGTGTATAAAGTGATAAACTTTACATATTACAATTTGTAGATTCAATTTAACAGACAAGGAAGGTGTGGCAGATAGAAAAGTGCCGGAGCAACCATTAGCGTTTTATTCAAAGGAGGGAACTATCTCAAGATATAATTTACGAAAGGTACTACGAAAAATGCTATACAATAAAGATAATTGCTAAAGATATTTATTTTTTGTTTCACGACTAAAGTTTGGTGAATTACCATTTCACTTGGTAAGAGCAAGGCGCTTTAAAGATCTCTTCGAAAATGTTTTATTCAATTATGAATGGCTGCACGCTAAGCTAAGCTCTTGTCCCTTGCAAGCTGTGCTTTCTGACTTCGAAGACGCGTGTAACTTTGTTGATAATCAAAGTTTGGTCAGGTAAGGCCAGAGAGATCAAATATCTTTTCGGACAACACAAAAGTTGTAATGATCTCTTAATTTGTTAGATATTCTAACTTTTGCATGTCTCGATTTAGATATTTTAATTCTTTCAATATATTATATACAAATATTTATAAATAATTTATGGACACAATTATTTGATATTCTTAATAAATCAGAATATCTTTCCAGAGAACTTATGTTAGTTGCTGATGCTTTGAGATTAGGCGGTGCAATCTTGGGAAATCATCCTGACATGCTTGCGCCACAATTGATCGGTCGATTGTTGCCGGAGATCGGTGCAAATGTTAATGTAAGAATGTTGCTTCGAGCGTGTGATCATGACGGTGTTAAGAATTGTGCTCTGCTTCCTCTTTATCACTGTCTGCACACACCTGGTGGACCATTAAAAGTAATCTATACATTCATTTATATATTATAGCAAATTATTTGATACTTTTAATCAGAAAACTCGATGCTGCTTTCTTCAATAAATTGTAAAAATTATATACAACAAATAAAAAAGTCTTTTGTCTTCGTGGAACTGTAATTTATTTGTTAGAGGAATATCTTTAAAACATGACATCATTTTCTAGTATTCGTTGGAAGGTCATCAGTTTGCGGTATTTGGATTTTGCTTAACATCGGATTATCGGTACATTGTATCGATATCCAATAAATTTATCACCTGGGATCTGAGTACCAGTGACATGACTAGAGATGTTAATCCCGGCGTGGAGGGTATAATGCAACGATTAGTCTTAAGCCCCGACAACAGATATGCTGCGGCTTTTACGACCAATTATCAAGTAAATCAATAATCTGATTTTTGAGAAAACTGAAAAATAAAACTCCTCCCAACTTAAAGTTAAATGAATTGTATTTTTAATTTTTACATCTCAAACTTAATATTATAATTATAATATCTAATAATTATAATTATAATATCTTTTATTAACTCAGAGTTTCTCAATTCGACATTTTTTTTAGGAAAACTTCGAAATTAATTCAAAATACAGTTTCTAGTTAGCTATTTCATGACGCGTGATTTTCTATAGAGTGTCGTTTTGAATACCTTGACGAGCGAATTTGTCGTTATCGACAATCCTTTACCGAATGGGGACGCAGTGGCCGGCGTGCATTTAATGAATCAGTACGCCTTTATCTACGGGAAGCTAGGCTGGTGTAGATTCGACTTGCGAGGAAATCTGCTTGATACTCACAGCAACCCCGAGGATTCCAATAAATGGCCAATTTTATGTAAGAAGTAAATCATTATATTGAACGTATATTATATTGAATATATACATATTTCCTACATCATTCTTATTTTTATGTTTCCTTATAGGTATGGAGTATACAAATCTGGATCTCTACAGAATTATATTCTGGTCGGGGAGCCTCGACGACACACGTATGCTTTTGCATACTTACAGGAAGAAGACATCATTGGATCCGTTCCAGTTTCACAGGTGAGAAGACAGAACTGTTATTAAATTAAACAAGGACAAAGAATTTAATTATAATTTACAGAGATTTTAATTATAATTTATATTTGACTATTACAAGTCCTTTCTAATTTAGAACTGTTATTAACAGCGGTTGTGTTAAAAGAGCACAATAACAGAAGATTGTCATGGATTTTTTTCAGTGCTTTGATCATGACGAAGGACAAGGATACTTTGTACGCATGTACGAACAAAGATGATTATAGAATTACGAAATATAAAAGCGATGAGACCTCATCTTATTGGGAAAAAGTTTTCGACATGCCGCGAGCGTACAATGACGACGTGGAGTATCTGTTACAGCTGAAGTTGGATAGAGAGGAAGAAATGCTCTTGGCGACGACCGGAAATGGATTCATCGTGTGGTTTCTGGAAAGTAAAAGCGACGCGCATGTTTTAATGTTGCCGAACGGAGTCAGGAATATCAATACACGAATGATGTGTTCGAACTCTGTTATGGTCAGCGGCACCAAGAATTATGCTGTTGCTGGTGTAAGGTGCGCGTCTGAGAACTATCATCATTTTTTATTTAGCTTGAAGTTTTATAGATGGCGAGAAAAAATAAAACTTTATGAGATAATTCAATAATAAACATTATGCGCCGCTGATTCAATCCGTCGATATCAAATCTAATAGATATCTAATCTAATAGATTTTATAGAACAAATATTGAGATACAAACTATATTGTTAATTACGGCTAAAAGAGGAGAGGAATAAATAAATTGCATTTTAAAATGCAAAGAAATGACGAAAACTTATTCTGTATAACAAGAGTTTGACTTAAGGCTATAAATAAATTCAAAATTAAAATTCTACAAATTAAAATGAAGGAATATAATATTGCATTTTGATAAAGAAGCAATTTTTTAGCAGGAAATATTGAATAAATTCCATGTATTATCGAATATTTTATAAATTATAAAAAAAGAACAAAGTTACATGAGTTTAAATTGTCTTTCTTAGGAAAAATCTGTACGTTTGGTCGCTCGAGACGTCTGATTTGGTAAAGATACTAGATGCGCACTTTGCAAGGATCATTCAATTGGAAGCGTTGACTGTCGGAAATTGGAATAGCGTTGTAACGTCGAGCATTGATAGAAGCGTCAAGGTGTGGAATATCAACAATATTTTCGAACAAGTTCACGTCATAGACAGGCACGAACTACAGATAGACATGTTAAGGTAATCCTGTAAAGAAAGAAACAGAAGTAGAAATTGCGCGTGTAATTCACTTTGTATATTGTACAACAGTTTGGCCGAGGAAGGTAATTTGGCCGTTACAGTTACCAGAGATTGCGTGGGTGTTTGGGATTTATTAACGGGTAGACTAATATCGAAGCTGGCTGACAGTCCATTGGGAGCAATTGTTACACACGCTTGCATTACGCAGGACAGCAAGTAAGTCAATTTCATTCAATTTAATCTCATCAAATTGATTTAGTGAAATTGGATTTTTTTTATTGTGAAGTTTAATCGAAAAAAGCTTGATAGACTTAAAAGTAATTTTCATTTCAGGTATATTGTGTCGACGGAATCAGGCAATGTTCTCATTTGGAATAGAATTACGGAGCAAGTATTATTCAAGGAGGAGCAAAAGAACGTCAAGCAGTTAACATTGATAGAAAAGTCATCGAAGTTCATAGCCGTTTCGAGGCCTAATAATCTCACGGGAGTAGAAAACGTGCGAACTATGGCGATTCTCGTCATGAGAAGTATTCCTGGTAAGAGAATTTTCGACAATTCACACAACGCGAATATCTTGGAAGTTTTAATAAATACATATCTCATATTAGATGGTAAAACAATATTCTCTTTGGAGTATCCTGTAAGAAGTAATACCAGTACACCCTTCCGACAAGTGGTGATAACATCGGATGATGCTTTTCTGGCTGTACCAGCGGCTGACAAAGGCAGCAGGGATTGTGTTATAATTTATAGCGCGAAAACAGGAGCACTGATCAGCAAAATACCTATAAAGTTGCCCGGATTTAAGGTAACGAGCTTGCTTATAGGCAAATCAATTATTATATCATAGCGGAATAATTTTAAATGATTCAAATGAAGATAAATATTTGGCAAACGTTTGATTTGTTATAAATTTAAGCTACAGTAAAATAAAGTATAATGTTGCTACAAAAATTTATATTAATAGGATATTGTGTGTATTACACCGATGCCTAACAAACCCCAATGGATAGGTATCATTGGTTCCGATAAAGGTACAATTCTTGATATTAACAAGAAAAAGATTATACGTACGATTCCAAAATGGAGCGGAAACATCAGCAAGGATGGCAAATACACTTTGTACGCGCCTAGCAGGTGATGAAACATTATTCAAACATTTTTAATTATGTATTCTATTACAAAAAAAAAACAACTCAATATATGTATTTTAGAGGTGGTCTCGAACTCATAGAATTAAAGAAGGGTACAAGCGTAAAAACCTATATACCAAAGGTGGCTGAAGGAGTGTTTACTGTTATATCAATGTTTAATCGTACAGACGAATATGTGTTGTATTATCATAGCGGACGAAAAACAATTAGAGTTTTCAGGTAAATATACATTCAAGGATAGTGGGATTAATCTGTCAAATCATAAGAAGTTACTTCGAGATTTCGTTCAAATCTTATTTATGTCTATATATTGACTGAGTACGTTTAGAATACATTATATGTACATACATTTCACAGATCTTCGGACTGTGAAATAATAGCAAATTACAGAGTACAAGCTGAATTAAGTGCAATCGATAGCACGCATGATGGTAAGAGCATTGTTTTGGGGACAGTCGATGGCTGCGTGTCAGTATTGGCGATAGCTGACCCTCAGAAACCTGAGATGACGGAATATCTTGAAAACGTGCCGTCTCGTGATGAAGAGGTGAGAAAGAAAATTTAATAAATATATACAAGTACTTGATGTTTTGAAGAAAGAAATAAAATCAAATTTGGTTACTGTTCCTAATAAATACATGCATTTGCTAATAAATACATTTAAACCTAGGCTTGTTCTTTTTAGCTGAACTACTACTTGCACAGTTTATTTCTTTTCTCTCTTTTTTTTTTTATATTAGAAAGCTTTCCCGCATAAGACACAAATGTCCCAGTCTAACATTACATCCTCAATGACTGTGTTCAGCAGAATGTTTATTTTGCAACTGTTGAAAGTTTTCTTTGCATTAATTGGATTATGCTTACAGTAAAGTCACAAGTTGTAAACTGTAAGAAATTGGCCAAGTACAATTAAGTGTAAGAAGAATAATCATAAACTGATTAGTTATAATAATTTCTTACGACTTATGACTCTATTGTAGAACAGACCTTATACTTTTTTTAGATCTAAAGAAATGATTCTATCTCAGCAAACAATTGTCTATTCGCGTTGTTTGCACTTTTTGCATTAAGCATCTTCGCTTTCTTTCTCTTCGACGCACGAATATATATTTATCTCATTTTAAGTGCAAACATTTTTGGAGATTTCAAGCAAACGCAGACAGATCTAATCATAAAACGGTTGCAAAATTGTTGTGTTCTGCTGAATGCCATTGTGCCAGTATTAAACAAAGATGAAATCACCATAGGCCTGTTCTTTTTCCATATCTCAAAACTGAACTTCTTGCACGATTCATTTTTCTCTTCAATATGAAAAAAATACTTAAGACATTTATCTAAAAGGAAAAACTTTCTCAGAAATAAAAAAAAACAAGCATTCTCTTGTTATTTAATAAAATATTTTTTTATTTGCAACATGATAAATCGAAATGACACTTTGAATTGTTGTCAGTGTATACTAATAGAGAAACAAGTTCACGTTCATTCTAATAAAATGCCTTTTAACGCTCTCGTCAACAAAGTTGGCGTATAAACTTACTAGCAGTATACAATCTCCTATTTCATGTATTTTACCATAAAGTAAAATTAAAATTGTGCATTAAAAATAAACTTTATATTAAAATTTTCGTCGAAGCGCGCCGAGACGTGTTTACATGCGCGCACAAGTTAGGTTAGGGTTAGGTTAGGTTTATTATCACAGCAAAAGAATGTGGGTCTGAAGATTGTAGTTAGTAAATACAATCGAGATAAACGTCGAGACTTACGCGAGGTGTTGCCGATGATCCCCCAGATACTCGCATTTAATGCAATTGTCGCCGATATATCGTCGTACGGGGTAATCGTGGACCTCGCCGAGACGATGCCGTCGGTCTTTCGGCTTCGCAACAATTTCAACACTTTTCCTCACTTTTCACGTCCTTCGTGCAACCTACGAGAAATCGTAACTATATCACATCGTTTTATCACGTAGACCCTCGATCCCTTGGCGTACTCGAGCACGTGCAGCACGTGTTGCTATCCTATCGGTGTAAAGTCACGCATCGCCGTCGAATGAAATTC
Organism: Atta colombica; assembly: GCF_001594045.1. Lineage (NCBI taxonomy): Eukaryota > Metazoa > Arthropoda > Insecta > Hymenoptera > Formicidae > Atta > Atta colombica. The sequence goes on from NW_017259295.1 coordinate 653,496, forward strand.
TTCTTCTTTCTCGTTAACGTGAAGATTTGTTCCTTCTGATGACGATTTGTTGATAGGAGAACAATTAATGAATCATTTCCACTAATAAGCAAACACGAGCCTCACCGCTATCGCGTGCTCACGATATTATCCACACCTCTCGATCCCCTCGTGCTCGTGGCGCTCGTGCAGGATCCAGCGAAAGTGGCGCCTGCGCGGATTCTAAAGCTGGAAACACAATGAAAAGCACAGGCAATAGGAATAGGAAATAACAAATTTCAACCTATCAGAAATCATATATATATATTAGAATGGACGCTTTCTGTTAAGTTAAAATCTCTTATTCCCTGTTTTTATTGCTTGTGTTTTTCATTGCGTTTCTGGTTTAAAGCCCCAGACACAATGCGAAGGAATAGTGATAGAAATAACACGATTTCAACCTATCGAAAATCAGATACACTGGAATATACAGCAACAAACTTGCGATCAGCTTGCAACTAATGTAAAACCAGCTTTAGATGACTAATGCCTGTTTCCAACAATACACATTAACTTTGATCTCGATTCAATTTACTCTTTTTCTAATCTTTAGAACTAGAAAAAGACGAAGAATAAGTTGAACCGAGAAGTTAATCTACATTGATGGAAATAGGCATTAGCCCGGATAAGAGCAACAGCGCTCTGACACAGAACACTGATTGGTGAAAAGTCGATTGAAATTTTATTTCCATCATCCGTTTTTTACCAATCAGCGTTCGGTATCAAAGCGCTGTTGCCCGTATGGAGGATCTGGGTTTAGTCATCTTAATGGACATGAGATGACTGCACATACGAGTAATAAGAATCAGAGAGTTCAGTTTAGGTAAACATAACATAACACTTATCTTTTTTATTTAATTTTTTTTTATCTTCCTTCTTTCCCTTATTAGCATTTAATTAGTCGCAATTAAGATTTATTTGATTTTAAGTGCAAAAAGTGTAATAGAATGCAACAATGAATAGGGCTTAGGGTCACTTTATGATTCGCCAATTAGCATATCGGCTGATTAATCTATTAGAATTGATCAATCGCATTTATTATTTCGTTTGACGATAGATGCGATTGGCCAATTCCAATGGACTAATCAGCCAATTACGTTAATCGAATCGTAAAATTACCCTTATATGTAATACGTTTCAAAACGTACTAAATAATTCTATAAAATATGTAATACGAACTGTAGATTTTCATTATAATTGGCTTCAGCAGAATTTATTTTGCAACGATTGAAAGTTTTTTTTAGGTTGATTGAATTATATTTTTGGATCTAAAAGTATAATCCAATCAGAGTGAAGAAAACTTCCAATAGTTGTAAATTATATCTTTTGCTGAACGCGGCCAATTGTAATAAAAATCTACAGTTCGTGTTATATATTTTATAGAATTTTTTCACTTTAATTATCTTTACCATAAAAGCGAAAGAATGATTGGCTACTGCGCCAACTTCTGCAGCGCAGTAAGAGAAGTACTGCGCATAAAAGAACAAATACAAATATAGAAACAGAAATAAATATTAAGATTTACCTAGTCAGATACCAGTTACACTGGAATATATGATTTTTGATAGATTGAAAACTTAATATTTACTCCTATTCCTAATGGATGCATTCAGTACCAAGACTGCTTACTGAGCTTTTATATCTGTTGGGTTATATATTTTTAGTTCTAACGGAATATGCCAATCAGTTGCAAAAGCACTTAGCGATTATACTGAATGCACCCACTATTTCCTGCATTGTGTGCAAAACCTTCAAGCGTGATCAATCTAGAGATTGAGAGATTGAGATTAGATTGGAATTTAATCAATCAGAAGAAAGAAAATCAATCTCAAGTTTAGTGAATTTGCTTTGATTGATTAAATCCAATCTTAATCTTTGTCTGATCATGTTTTAAGCATTACTGCGTTCAGTGTATAGAAACATATACTTTCTATTCATTAAAATAATCCTTTTGTTCTAACATAATGCTAAAAAGAACATATCTATAGATTTATATACATATAATGCATTTCGGAAAAAGTTCAAGGTACTTTTTCAGAAATTTTCATAAATTTAGAATACAAATTCTTAAAAATATTGGGGGGTATTATGAGAATTTTTCCTACCATTTTGGTATATCTATGGCATAATAAATAAACTGCGCATGTGCGATTAAAACCGTGAAAACGATGCAAAATTTAAAAATAATTCAAAGAGAATACGAGTCTCGTTCTACGAATTTTGTCCAAGTTTGTTTCTGTTTTCTTTTTTCTAATCATGTAAGACACGTCGTTCTGTTTTAGTGGAAGAAGAAGACCGAGAAGCATCGGGCGGCGATAAAATTCAAAGCTGCTGCTCGGATCGCCCGCGTGACGCACGATTTGTCCACGAGCGTGAAGTCAACTGGCGATGTCTCGCAAACGATCGAGGAAGCGGATGAAAACGCGGAATGAAAACTCGGAGTGAACTCTGAGCAAACTAGTACTTCGTATTGTCATACTTCATAGTCAAGCCTTCTTTAAAAAAAGAATGAAAAAAAATGGCAGTAGCCTCGTTAGCATTATAAGTAGGGGCTAGGGCGCATGTATTTGAAATACTTTTATTTAAAACACATTATTTGTAATACAAATGTATTTTGTAGTTCAGCAGAGCACTTGAAAGTATTACGTAGTTTGTATTTAAAATTAAAAGATTAAAAGTTATTTTTATTTTGTAATTCAAATAATAAATAAAATTGATTGTCAATTATAGTAATCAAAATACAAAATCTTCTAATCTTTCGTTATTAATACTGAAATATAAAGAAAAAAAAAACAAAATACTTTTATATGCTTCAAAGAAATACAAAATATTTTCATGTGCTCCGTTGAAATGCAATTGTCTTACAAATACTATTTTTCAAATACTGTTTTTCAAATGCCTAGCCCTGATTACAAGATCAATATAGTCTATAGTATTATAGTGAGATAATCGGTCGATCGATCGTTAAGGGAAAGGCGAGCGGTACAAAGAGAGAGAAAGAGAAAGCCTATGGCTACAGAATTTATATTACATTTATTTATGTCTTTTCCTTCGTGTAACTTTTCTTACAATCTCCCATGCCTGCTTTCTCACTCTCAATGTCTTTCCAATCGAATGGTAAACTGTGGCACGGGACGAGCTTGATCTCGTCTTCCCCGAGGATGATGCCGTTGCTCACCGGAGGGGGGGTTCGTCAGATGAGTTCGCGAGGACCGAGAGCTCCGCTTTTTCTAAAACATCCTTGGCAATGCTCGGCCCCACGCGATGGGATCACCGAGTTGCTCTTGAAAGTGTCCCGTGTGTACGAATCGCGGGCGTTCGCGATTTTCTTCCTGTCGGTCGAGACGAAAGGTTCGCTGTGCCGCTGAGAATAACATGAAATCGCTTGCGGCGAGCGAGTTTCGAAACGGAACTTGGATCATCAAGTCGTTTCGTCTCGGTGAAACTGGGATAAAAGGCACGGATGCGTTTGTTGATGGAAAATCCGCTCCCTAAACTTCCTTCTTATATTTTCTATATAGAACGCATATCGCAAGAGAAAGGCGCTTGTTTTGTTCGAAAGTGATTGTGGAAATTTGTCTTCGTCAGTTAACTTCGGCAATACATTACAATGTTATATCTCTCTTCGAACATAGCCGGAATGATCTTATCGCGACAACACATTGCAACAATAGATGGTAAATCGTTTTATTGCCGAGAGTTATAGATAAGCCGTTCTCAGTAGAATATCTTTTATAATTATTGGACATTTTCTTCGCCGAGATAGTACTATTCCTCTAAATGTAGAAATATAATTCAATCAATACAAAAAAAATTTCCAACAGTTGCAAAAAAATATTCTATTAAACGCGATCAATGAATTACACAGAATTATACAGAATTATTTTATGATGCGCTCTGGCAACTGTGCGTTTTATCCTAATTTCATGCGACGCGTTTATGCCTTCGGATATTGAAAATCGCGTCTTGAAAGCTCGGACCGCTTCATGCGGACTCGTGTACACCGTGTTTCATGGACGCAAAGGCTCTCATTTAGAAACAGAAATCGATCTCGAATCACGTCAAGATACATTGATTCTTATCGATAATCGAATCGACCTTGAATTGAACTACAGAACTACACTTCGGCGCTGTTGGTAATACATCGCGAATGTAGTGCTAGTAACGTGACAAATACGCACTGGTTGAATTAGTCGGTTCATTTGCTTTTCCATTTTTTTTTTAGGCTGGTAACTAATAATTTTATGAAGTGTATGTCTGATTGTATTTATAAAATGCTGCATATACGATACTGTTAACAATATTCGGATTAAAGTCGATGCGAAGTTTTCGAGTCGAATGTACGCGTTTTTATTTCTGTTTTTCTCCATTTGAACGAACGACTGGAGCTTGCTCGAAAATACCGATTATCCGCGATAGGCTTATCTAAATTATTCTGCAGTCGGGCTATTTTGTTTGGTATCTTATTAAATCTTCCTTTTCTTATTTCTTGTCAAATATTGGGACTTCTTCAAAAATATGCTATAGCGATCTTGATGACATAGTGCCTTGTTGGATTCTTATTGCAGTTCACCGCCCTTTTGTGTTTGCTGTTGTTGTTGATCCCGTTGTTGCTGCGCTTGTAATGTATCTTTAATATGTTTCTCAACCTGTGAAAGATAGACGGATGTATAAATAGATGATGTAAATGCAATAAAGAGATAAATTAAAAACGATCATATATTTCTTATTCAAAATATTTTTTTTCTACATACATTTTTACATCATATTTAGCAAGGAAATAGCAAAAGATACTAATTTAATTTAAATGTAAATTTAATTTAAATTTCTTTATAAAAAGACTTAAAAATTCATTCTAATCTTGTTATTGGATAAATGCTTTGAATTTGTGTTCTATTCACAAGTACTTAATAATAAGACGAACAAAACAGCTTAGCTTAAAATAACTTAAATTAGCTAGTAAATTAAGAAACATGTATGCTTGTGCATATGCTATTGCAAATATAATCCTGCTCATTTAAATATCTCATTAGTACGTACCACTTTTTTTACATGTCTATATGCACCAGATTCTGTGTTTCCATGAACATTGTCCACTTTGTACGGCGGTCTAATAGTGACATTATTAAATACAACAATATTAGCTCCATTCCACGTAATATCTTGAATAGTTTTTGAAATAGCAATAAAGAGCTTCTGTCCCTCTGGAGATACTCCGGCCTGCAGAGCCATTACCAGTCTCCTCTTCTCATCGATCTGATTACGGACTCTCGTGTTTAGCCTTTGTAAATTAAGGCTCTGTGGTGGTTCACTGGTAGTAGGACTAACTTCTCGTGTCACTTGAACGTTGGACACAAGGGATAAATTTACTATATGTATATCATTTAATGAGGGTCTCCCACTCGACGATGGAGATTCTAACAAAAATTACTATTAAGGAAAATATTACTTTCAAATACAGATAAATGTTGCTTTTCATAATTACATCTCGGTGAACAATAGTTACGACAACAGATTTATGGCAAAATAATAGCAGCTCAGCAAAAACTTTAAAGCATTAGATCATTATTATACATAATTTAATTCCATAAATATAATCATAACTTCAATGAATTCGTTGTAGATCCATTGTTATAGATTTTTAAATTTTCTGTTTATCAATAAAAAGTTGCTCCAATATATATTAAGATATTCAATGACTTAAGACTCAACAGTGACTAACATTATATACATATATATGTGTGTGTGTGTGTGTGTGTGTGTGTGTGTGTGTGTGTGTGTGTGTGTGTGTGTGTGTG
>NW_017259295.1:659411-675737 GCF_001594045.1 Atta colombica
GTGTGTGTGTATATATATATATATGTCACTGATAGTTGATCAAAAATATATAAAGACATAACAAATGCACCAGCGAGCGAGATCGACTGTCGACAATGAGCGTACAGTCACGTGCTCACGAAATCGGTCAAACATACACAGGACGTCGCGATTCGTGGATAGCACGTTGACGAAGGAACGTGAAACACGGTCAACACGGATGACAACATACATGCATGAAGAAGACGGATGGGTTGAACAGGCAGGCAAGATAGACCAGCATGGTTGATGGTGATAAGATGAAACTAACCTGAATCGCGCGACCGAGTTGCCACGTACCTGTCCCGACGAGTACGACCTGGACGACAAACATCGTCGAATTTGCGGTACGGAGTGTCATGAGGAAAGCTCATGTTAATACGCAACGGAAATATCGCCGTCGTAGCGACGCGACGCTATTTACACTGCGTCCCCGCGCGGCGGAAACGCACGCGGGCGACCACCGTTATCGTTGTCACTGTTGTCGTGGTTGGCCAGTGCCGTTTTTGCGTGAAAAGGATACTTAGTATCAGCATTTTGGTCTGTGGATCGAACGCCAACACCTCACCCTCTATTTCCTTCTCATGGCAGGTTTTACAGAGCACCGTGCTGCCGATGCTAAACCAGTCGCTGGCTCCGGCCATTTTTCACTGCCGACAGGACTCGCGAGCGACGCGCCGTCCCTCTCGCGGCTACGTGCGTCGTTGTACATATAACGTCATCTTGCGAGCGATCTTTCTGATTTTTCCTAGATACTTATTATTGTTCTCGAGAGAGGACGCCACATGTCAGATGTCTTCGTTAAAGACTAGAAGGGCGTTCGCTCTTTGCAGCATTCAGAGGATGCAGCAAAATGTTCTGCGATTTAAAAAAGGTTTGTCTTTTATTCTTGCGCTCTCTGAGCTGGTGCAAACGATGAAGTAAATTGAAGTGAAACAAATATATATTGGCTGCGTTCAATGGAACGTTATTTATTTTGTTGGAAGTTTTCTTTTATTATTAGATTAGGTAAAAATATATATATCTAATCTGAATCAGAGAGAGAGGGAAAGGAGAGGGGGGGGGGAGAGAGAGAGAGAGAGAGAGAGAGAGAGAGAGAGAGAATTACGAATAATTCGAATAATATGGTGTAGTTAATTATTGTACATTTATATCCTATGTAAAATTTCTTTTAATTATATAGAAATTCGCACCAATATCCGCGCTGTATATATACTCTTATTGTCCATGTATTATATTGTATTTTTTAATTTTGAGAGCCCGATTAATATTTATATTTTTATCTAATCTGATTTATAAATAAGATCGAGCCCCGGTTAAAAACTGTTAAAAGTCAACTGTGAATTGACTTTTAAAATTGGGCCTTAGTAATCATTTTGAAGCCATTTTGATGTTATTTTAATATTATGAGTATGATTAACGTGATGTTATAAATGCTTTGAAGCATTCTTTAATTGATCAGTTTGTAAAATTCTTTCTTTTGATTGATCAATCAAATATTTCAAAATATTTATGAGATTTTGGGTACGTTCCGTTTCACGCATGAATGTTTATAATCAGAGTAGGAAATTAAGTTATTTTTTTAGGTTACCTTATATATATTTGTGATAAAAATTGAGTATAAAAAACACAAAATTAGGATAAATAAAATGTAACATAAAAAACAAAATTCCCTTACTGTACTTAATATTTCTATAATAAAAAATAACTTATGAGGCTCAGTTCTTCATAATAAATAATTCATAGTTATAATAATTTTTAATTGACAACTTATAGTTAATAATTTTTAACTGAGAGAAGAGATTCAACTTACATTTCTCATCTCTTTCTAATTTTCAGAAGTAATCCTGCTCCTAATTAATGAATGGAAGGAACACGTTACTTCTTCAACAGCACAAAACTTGCATCAAAATTGATGCAATATGTTGCAATTGTTGCAACATGTAATATTGCTGCAACTTTTGTGCTGTTGGAGATATATAAACTGTTAAAAGTTATTTTTTTGATAATGACTGCGTTCAGCAGAATACAACAGTTTTGCAACCGTTTTATGATCGTCTGCTGAGATTACTTTAGATCTAAAAATGCCTTTTCATGCTGATGCTTGACGCTCATTTTCAGCATCAAAATAAGTCACATGATCAAAATTGATGCTTGATATTCAATTTTTATCCCGTCTTTCAAATAAATTTATTTAAAACATACATTTTAAATAACAAAAAATTAAACAGTCATTTAGTATTTATTATTTAAAATAACTTCTTTTAATCTATTTCTTATTTAATATTTCAAATAAGTTTTTGGAATTTATTTTATATTTTTTATTTTAAGTACGTTGAATCAGTTTTTTATTGTGAATTTAAAAAAATTTTTTGGAACCTATTTTATATTTTTTATTTTAAATAAATTGTATCAGTTATGTTACCAATCCGTCGGTAAAAGTAACAGTGAGTAATTAAATTATATATTTTTGATGAAGTATTGTACGTGTGAAGTATGAGATATACCCACATATGATTCAATTTTCCACCTGGTTCGCGAAGGGTTAATACTATTAAGTATCAATTATAGGCTGTAGCTATAAAAAAAAAATTGAAACGTTATATTTAGAAATGTACTCGTATATTGAAATAAATAAAATTATCAAAATTTTTTTTATTTAAATACTATTTGAAATATTTAAAATACATATTTATTATTTTATATTTTAAGTAAGTTTCCGAAATCTATTTTTTATTTAACATAGGAAATAGCCTTCGAAAATTTATTTAAAATAAAAGGCAAATTATTTTTATATTTTAAATAAATAAATGTATTTTGGATAATTATTCCTATTTCTTATCTTAAATAATTTCTTGTGACTTATTTCTTATTTAATATTTTAAATAAGTTTTAGGAACCTATTTTATATCTTTTATTTCAAATAAATCAATGATTTTACCGATTCCTACGATTTTATATTTTAAATAAGTTTTTGGAACTTATTTTATATTTTTTATTTTAAATAAGTCGCATCAGAGTTATTTTACCGAGCCCTGGTTTTAATTAAGTTCAACTTATTTCTCATCTTTTTTCAATTTTGGAAAAAGATAATGAATAAGTTGAATCTCGGTTAAGAGTTAACCATGAGTTGTGAAATTGGGCTTAAGAATTATTTTTCAATCAATAACAATTCATTTTAACATCATTTTAATGTTACCGTAACTTATCGTTCTGTTTCAGTATGCGCGGCCGCGCCGCGGCAGCGACTTTTCGCGATTCTTCGGCCGTTTTCGGGCTTGTCCGTCGTCACTCGGCTTGGCGGGCAGTTCGTTCGTTCGCGCGACGCGCTCTGTTTCCAGTTTAGAATCGGCGCCTAGATGAGTCGTGTCATCCCGCCCACGACTGGGCCAATTTTCTCGAGCGACACATGTAAGTGAGTGTCCCTTTTGTCGTACCTGGACGTTACCTTCTTTCTCGCATTCCGTTCTCCGACAGTAGCGAGCGACCACCGTTATCATTGTGCTGTGGAAATTCGCGAATTGTGTTGAAACAACGAGAAGTTGGACGCATGATGGCGAATCAAGTGACAATGTGTCGATGGAGCGACTTCGACCGGAAGCGAAGGTACCTCTTCCTTTCAATCGAATTTTCCATCGTTTACATTTCGTTAATTAATACGGGAATTGATTCTCGATACTCTTTGCCACGGCGTCATTAGCATATCTTGCATGTACCTTGAAATTATGATATAATGAGATCCCTCGTGATGAATAAAACATTTATAATAAATGTGATATAGAATAATGTGTTACAGTGATAACATCATTTTGATTATTAGCTAGATTTTTATTTTTTTTTTATTAATGTTCGCGTCGACGAAATAATATTTCAATCGGGACTTCTCTTTATTCACTGCCGGAATTTTCACTTTCATCTTTGCAATGTTTTCTTTAAAAATAGAATAAGATAATACAATTTCGAATATGATACACTAAATGAAATATATAAGATTTGAATCCAATTTTTGAAATTTAAGCTTGATTTTTTTCCTTGATTCTTTTCAGTATCCTCCATACAATGAGAGAATTATCAAATTTGAATCTCGAAAATTGAATTCAATTTTATTTTTTTTTTATTCAAAATTGTACCATGTTTGAAATTTTATCATTTTATCTTTTTAACTTTTCGTTCTTCAGATCTATAAGTACTTTTGTTCATTTTTAATACAAGTTTTAATAAGTTTCCGATTTTACAACAAATATAGTGTCTTATCGTGCACGGAAAGAATAGTTTTGTTAAAATATTAAAAAATTTTACAGCTAAATACAAATTTGAAAATAATTTTGTTGGACTATTAAAATAATTACTTAAGATTCTTTAGTTGATTGTTAGAATGTGAATACTTTTTGCAGTGTTACGTTGAGAAAAATTTCTGATTAAAACGAATAAGAAGATTCTGATTATATCGATCAGAATTCTGGTTATCTCAACTAGAATCCTAATAGATTCAGTCAGAAAGTTCTGATTTATATCTTATATTTATAAGTTCTATTTTAAATCAGAATTTTAATTAATACAATCAGATTTTTTTATATATCTTGTATATAGTATATATATTTTATATATCTTGTATAGTATATATATTTTACACACAGAGAGAATTTTTTCTTAGAATTTACCCTGAAAACATGATAGTCCTGGGATAATATTATATTTCGAAGAATTTTATGTAAAAAATGTTTTTCTCTCATTCATTAATGTATCTATAATAAAATATAAAATAAGTTCGATTAATTTTACTGAAGTGTATGATAAAATATTAATTATTCTTTAAAGTATTATATGTACCACAACTACCATATTTTCAAATTAAAAAAAATTCTCTCCATATATTAAATTTTATTCTATCTTAAGTAACAAAGTGACATTCTGTCTTAATAACATTTTAATAAGACGTAATTAAAATATATCATCTTGCTTGGAATATAATTATTTTGATAGTCCGACAAAATAATTTTCAAATCTACATTTAATTAAATTTTTTGGGTGATAAAATTGTTTTTTTCGTGTTATATTTTTTTTCCTTGACTTTTTGTATCACATATACTCATTAATTCCTGATTTTGTAAAAATCTTTCAAAAATTTTCTGCCTTTCTTACAAGTGATTAATATTCATAAATTTTTTCATAATTTGCGTAGTTTCTGTAATCGGCTTAAGGCGCGTTTATTTTGAGTTTCTTTTAATGAATTAAGTTAATACCCTCGTCTGCGTGATTACGGAAGTGGATTAAGCCACGTCTCTTTTGATTAAAAACAGATTTTTATGTTTTTATTAAAAGAAGCTCTTTCGATCGTCTAATTCGTGAGAATATTTGATTGAGATATATTTTTAATGTGGAAAAATGATTTTGCTGAAGCATTAAAAAATTTAGCTAACTCTTAGGTTTGAAACACAAAATCAACATAAAACCAAGATGACCTCAAGTATAAGTCATTTTAAGAAAAATCAAAATATCATTGACGATGATTTTGTAATAAATTCTTGACAATTTTTAACTTAAAAATTACTTAAAAATCTAAAAATAATTTTGCAAAACTATCAAAATAATTATGTACTCAAGTATCAAAATAATTAGAATATTCAAGCAATGTTGTAAAAATATTGACATTCCAGCAACTATTTTGTGTCTACAAATTATTGTGATGGTTGAACAAAATTATTTTCAGTTCTGTATGTAATTAAATTTTTAGGTTCACAGAATAATTGTTATCTTTCTCGAATAATAATTCGTTAATAAAATTTTTTTCGAGTTTATACGCTTTGCGTTGCAAAATAATATGTATTGTAAGATTTAATATACGCTGCTCCTTCACAAAATATTTAATCGGGTTGACTGCCAAGCAGATTATCGTTCGTTCATCTTCCCCGAGGTGTTTATCTCTTTGTATTTGGCTCGTGCGGAGAGATTCATTTTTCTAAGTAAAATGCAGAGTTGCGGACAAGTAGTAAGAACACATTTCCGCATTTTATGTGCTTTCGGAGCATCACGTATCGAAGATTAATCGAGATGGCTGAATTTCATTGTACTTTGTGAAATATGAATTTAAGTACGTCATGGTAGATAAGAGACGTCTAAAACGGAGCGAAGATTTTCTCTTCCTGTTATTTACCGACAAAAATATAATAAAATACATAAGCAGATTCTTGGATCTTGAAGGAAGCTTTGCGAATTGTGTGTATGAAATGCGGAGTGTATTTTTGCTTTGTGTAATACTTTTACGTCCGAACGAATGTTTCTGCCTCCACCTACGACTCATTTTTATTTGCATAATTCAATATTTTAAAGATTATAAAGATTATAGGAATATCTCGAAAAAGAACGTTATTTATAACGAAAGAAGAATTTCAAATTGTGAGCGCTATCGAGTGTAATAATTTGATTATAATCGTTGAATTCGATAAATGTTAAATATGCTCTTTTAAAAGTTAAACGATTTAAGCTAAATGATAAATGACGGCAAAGCATATATTTAATATTTGCTGAGCTTAATATTTGAGGAGCAGACTTTCAAAATGCGTTTTGTTCAAAATTTGTAATATTCAGAAAACGAGAAAGAAAGAAACTACGCACACAAGAAAATTACGCACTTTATCGAAAATAACAATATGCTAATCAATGCGAAATATTAAACAAAATTGCTAAACAATTGTTAAAAAGGTTAAACAAATGCGTTTTGTTTGTCTCTAATTATAAAATATAATGCACTTCGAAATGTCTGTTTTTTTTTCAACATTTAAATTAACGATGAAAAAAATACTTACTGAATATCTCAAAGTAGCTTATAATATAAATCATTCAATACTGAATATTACGCATCTCTAACTAAGAAATTTTGGACAAAACATTTTGAAAATCTGTTCTTTAAATATTAGGCTCGGCAAATATTAAATATATGTTTTGCCGAACGATGTGTTTCAATAAATATTAAATGAATAAGCACTTAAAGAGTTCGGCAATCAAGAGAACTAGATTGTTCATCGGGAATATCTTTGAATATCAAACGCCTATGAGAAAGCAGTAGACAGAGCTGCTACTTAATCCTCCTTGCTTTGTTCGAAATTCGAGAGTACTTTAGATCCGCTTCATAAAGTTGAAAGGGAGGGTCTCATCTGAATCATTTCGAAGCTCTCCAGGGCTCTCATTTAGCTCGTAGCTTCATTGTTGTTCCTTCCGTCCATCTTCAAGGTAATTGATTCATTCCTTGCCCCGGTTGGTTATCTTAATAAAATAGAACGCATTATAATCGTTAATGAATTCGAGAATTTCACATTTTTCTCATTATACGTTTCAATAATGTCGTTCTAATGTCTTGTTTTATTTTCTGTTTCGGCCTTTATAGAAGACTTTTCCACCTGTCAATCATCCGAGGATAAACGTTGTAATAAAAAATACCACGTTGGAGATTACTCGAATTGATTAAACCGATTGGATTAAATAGTTAATAACACTTATTTAGAAGCGACACGAATTGATGGTTGGAATGACATGAGTGTGATTTGCGGTACATATTGTGAGCTCCTCGATACAATACTACGTCGCGGGCAAGATGAACGAGAATAGATCTAAGCATATCTCTCATTTAGTTGTTCTCCTGCAGAATTCTCAAGCCTTCGTTGTATTTTAATTTTACACTTTTAACTCAGACTGTCTGAGAGCAGAAACATATAACAAGATAAAATAGAACCGTTTCCTTCGATATAATCTTTACCATCGATTTTATCCAGCTCGATTCTTTTGTCGTAATATTTTCCACGGTAACATCAAGTAGCTATGGGCTATTTTCTGGAAAAAAAGACATAAAACCGTGCAATAAGGGTAAAGATCATACAGTACATGATTCAAGTACATCGTTATGAGAGACAACAAATCATAATAATATTCGCTCTTACAATTTTTCTTGCTAACTTAGCCACATAATAAATTCCATGGAAACTTTGTTACTGCAATTGTATGGATATAATACGTTTTCATTGTATTGTGATACTCATTTGGAAATATTAAAATCATTCGTTCATAATGATCGAAAGTTCCCATTCAAATTTTCTTGGAAAGAAATTACTTATATAATTTATAATGACATTTTTTATCTGTATTTTGAAAATTGTTGTTAGATAATAAATTATGATATAAATTTATATGTGAGATTTATTAAAATATGTATCGTGTCGCTATATTAAGATTAATCAAAATAATGTATAATACTAACAGCTAAAAATTAAGAGACAAAAAATTATATCTAAAATTAATCGATTCTCTCTCTCTCTCTCTCTCTCTCTCTCTTTATTGTAAATAAACTTGTAATAATGTAATTGTTAATATCTTTAAGCATTGATAAAACAGTGGAACAAAATTTTTAGGCGTAAATTTTTAGAAAACTGCTTCAGGAAAATTTAAATAAAAAAATGCAAGTTTAGTTATACATAACTATTCACGATGATAACAGTTTTTTTTAGGTAACAACATTTACAATTATAGATTTTAAACTTTGAAAAAGCTTAAAAATTCTTTAAATAATGTTGTACTGAAATTACTTACTATTACAACGCAATGTGGTATTAATAGATATTGACTGTAAAATGAGGGAAGTTTTTACTTTAAAAAAAAGTTCAAACAATATGGAATATTTTCTTTCTCAGAAATATTCGTCTAGCGTCTGTAAAAAAATTTATGCACAAATATTGAGTTTCCACTTTGGCATGTTGAGTATTTAATTTTTCACGAAATAAATTATTCCGTCTCGATTTTTTTCTCAATTTATTTATTTTATTGCAGATTAACAGATATTGACAGCCGCGAGATTTTCATCGCTTAGAGACTACGTCGATCTTACTTTCTGGTTCAATTTTTTCTCTTTACTGATTTCTTTTTTCTTTTTTTCTTTTCGTTCTGCGAATAGACACGTGTTCGAATAAGTTATTCATGACAGATCTTACAAATAGGTACATGCGTTTACATAGGACACATTGATTGTTGGCTGATGTAAGTTGACTTATAATATATAAGTACGACGCACTCGGTGAAGCAGGAAAAGAAATTAGGGCGAATAAAGGATACTTCCCTAGCATATCGTTTTCGATTTCGCGGTTTAAACAACAGGAAAGTTTCGTGCGGAAATTGATGCTATATTGATACAACTTTATTTTTGTTGCGAATTATTTTTGGTGCGGGGAATAGCTTTAAAATAATATATTTGTAAAGTAATTTGATATATTTATAAATTTTGTAACAAAAGATTTTTTCAATCCGAGTATTTTAGTTATCGTTGAAATATCACTGTTATATTAATGACATGAAAAGACGATTTTTCAAATTATTGTTAAATAATTTTATTTGATTATTTTAATATATATGGTATTACTGATATTTTATATCTTTATATCTTTATAGATATATTATATATCTATATTATATATCTATATAGCATACATTTTATGTGTATTATATGTTTATTTAATTTTATCACAATTATATTTTATTTATTTCTCCGACTTACTAAATTTCTTAACAAATTATTTTATTTTGTTTTAACAACTATTGAGGGAAATTTTAATTATGTTACATCCTGTATCGAACTGTTCTCAGTTTCAACAACTTTTTTTAAAACGAAGAATTAATTTGTTGAACTTTTCTTCTAGATTATTCATTTGGAAAATGAACAGTCACTGTATATTTTATTTTAATACATTCACAAATAACAATAATAAGTTTATTAAATATATTTATTAAATATTATCAAAAATTTAGTATCTCTTAGCAATGTTCAATGACTTCAGTTGTGAATAAAAGAAACTTTAGACTTTGTAGTCAGCTTGAATTGCCACACTCATGATATTCCTAGAGTTTAATCCACTATATAGATCTAAAATTGTTTTTACTCTTCTCAAAAGTTGTCTACACGTAATAGGCAATTTTCCAAGTTATTTTAAGAATATCTATATAACTGTCATCAATAATCATAGTATTTTTAAAATTTTTGTGAAACTCATATAATTTTAATTACATAAACAAATAACAATTTGACAATTAATAAAATAGCAACAATGAAATAAGGTTGATATATAATTAAATTTGAAAATAACCTGAAAGGAAACGGCTCTTGAATAATATGACAAATACAGAGAGTCACTTAAGTAAATGCGAGAGATATTTAAATATTGAAATTCTTATTCCATACACGTGAACCAAATTGTAGTCTAGTATTATCATTTTCAATATATTTGTAATTGTATCCAAAACGCCTTTTCTCTTTATTAACTTGCTTAAAGTCGTTCTTTTTGAAGCAATAAAATTAGCGCTTCGCGAAGTGGCTGGCGATTTCAAGCGCCTTCCAGCTTCTTTCTTCGACTTTAAGTGTGAATCGATTGTCTTCCGTAGACGAGTACAGGTACACGCGAAACCGCAGTGCTGCGTTCATGTGCTTTGTTCTATAAATATAAATTTATGTTCGACACATGATACTTGTTTAAGAGCATAAATCACGACACTACCGACGTTATCGCGGATATCTCACGAATGACAGCGATCAGGTGGCGATGAGCGAAGCTTATCTGTTTCGCTATTGCCGGAAGAGAATGGCTCTGTGCGATTGCAAATCGCATGGGAATGAAAAACGTAACCGAGATATCATTGAATTGGTGCGGGAAAGACGCGATCAATTTACATGCAAATCTTTTCTCTTTCTCTCTTTTTTTGTCACCATCGCGGTTTTTCAATCTATTCTGCCATAGGATTTTGAAAAGCTGTTGTTGCATTCTGTAACAGTTGACTATTGCAAATTAATCGAATATCTGATAAAATTTGCATAGACATACAGAGATTTCTTTTCTCCGGTTGATTTATAATTGACTTACTAGGTTGTGACTATAAAGAGATTTTCTTTTACCTTGTAACATTTGTGGATAATTAAAAAATGCATGGAAATTTAACAATGAAATATAAAAGAGAGCGATATTATTCAGTTTGTATGTTCGAGAAATGACGTCACAACTTCTGATATGAAAAAAATAATGTGGTCATCTCGTAATCCGGTAAAAACTGTGATTTTCTGCATGTTGAAATTTGTCATATTTGTATAATAAATCGATTTTTAAAGACATCGAAGCAACCGGTGAAGTTACCAGTGATCTCAAATTTATGCAGTGTCGATTAGGGCTCCTACAGACGTAGAGCTACAATCGAAAGCGTTGATCTATTCATACGAAGCTATTCTGTGGCGCTACAGAAAAGTGACATGAATATGTTCATATGGGTCACTTCGTGGCGCGACAAGAAGCGTTGCGGATGCGTTCAGATGGGCGAATTCATGGCGCGACAAAGAAGTGATGAACGAGTTGGCGTTTTCGATTGTGGCGCTACAAAATCGCTTGTCTGTAGTTGGATGGAAGATTTCTGTCGATCACATACGCGACATAACTCGGGAAAGATTTTGCTCCAGAATTTTACGAAGTTAAATCAGCTTATATTTTAATAAGAGGAGAAGATATGAGAAAATGTAAAATTATTAAAATTAGAGTCGATTCTGAAACTTTCTATCCATTTGAAATGAGCATTCGCGTGACTTCATCTTTATCCGTCTTAGATTGATGGCAAAGAATGTGATTGTTGTAGTCGTGGATGAAAAATGTATAAGAGAAATATATATAAGACTATTGTTTGGATGCAGTTATATATACATTTTCTCTGACTTATACGGGAACTTTGCTGAAATGTAAAAATGCAAAAATTTTAGCCAGTTGTAGATTTGAAAATAATTTTGTTGCCATTAAAATAATTATATGGGAAACTCATACATAATAAGCTATGCTGCAAAAAAATTTGATATTCTGATAACCAGCTCGAGTGTTCTACACAATTATTTTGAAAGTTGAACAAAATTATTTTCACATTCTACTTTTTGAATTCTTTAGAGTGGAATCTCTCAAAAGAGATGAAAACTCAGTCTTGAAAGCGAGGCTCAGTTTTCAATTTTTAAGAGTGACATTTCACTCTTCAGAGAGTGATATTTATTTTTAAAGTAGTTAAATTTTCAAAGTTTTTTTCTATATAGTCTTCGTCCATTATGATAATTACGTTTTATTCTTTGTCATTAGCATTTTAAACTTTTGAACGTAAAAAAATTTCGGATTTTTCTGTACCAACGTTTCCCTGTATGTCGGGACAACTAACTGCTCGACGATCGGCGAGAACTTATAATTGCACGAAAATAAAATATACTCCACGTGTCTGTTCGGATTGCGACATTGCACGTGGCGGAAAAGAGTAAAAAGGGGTGTGGGCCCATTGCCAGCTGGCCTGGGACGATCGCTCGATGACAGAAATCAGCGTAGCCGAAATAACGGCTTGTCTGTCGGTCGCTCAAAGTCGCGAAGCGAGATAATCGGATGAGATGTGAATTACATACTTTCCGTATTACGCTTAAATATATGCACATATATACGAATATGTTTAAAAGCTGCAAGTATTACCTTGTATGTGTAATCTTTAGAAGTCTGGCCTATATCTATCGATCTACCGCGCTTTGCGTTGACGGCCTTAAATTAAAATCGCCGTCACGCGTGATGGGATTCGCGCCGTTTAATCAACGATGACATACGTTATCGCGGTGAAATATCAGTCTGTGCACTCGTGACATTAGTTCATTTATATAAAAATCTGTCTAGTTAAGAGAAATTATAAAAAAATTATTTTAAATAATAAATTATTTATATTCGTTTCATATGAAAAGAAAGATTTTGTTAAAGTATCTAAAAACTTAGTTAAATGCAGATGTGAAAATAATTTTGTTTTAAAATAATTATGTAGAACATTCAAATATAAATAAACAATGCTATAAAAGTTTTGATATTTTAGTAATCAGCTCGAATGATCTGCATTTATTTTAATAGATTGAGGTCCGTTTCCACCAATGCAGATTAACTTTAATCTCGGTTTAACTTACTCTTTGTTTTTGTCTAATTCTGAAGATTAGAAAGAGACGAAGAATTGAACCGAGATTAAAGTTAATCTACATTGGTGGAAATGGGCATGACAAACAATTATTTTCAAATCTGTTAAATTATCTAGCTAAATTTTTAGATACTTTAGTAAAATTGTTCTTTCTATGCATTGTAACTTATTAAAAAATACGTGGTATTAAATAAAAGGCATTTATGTAGTATTTTATAATTATTTGGAAAACTTATTAAAAAAAGATATAAAATCGATTCACTCTAAATGGATTTTCAATGGCTTAGCGAGACAAAAAATTGGACTAGAAAGATTTTCAACGTAAATAAAATGCTATAAGAATGCAAAGAACGATAACTAGATAAATCGGAAATGTAATACAAATTTCTCCGTGAAATATAATTCCTGTTCGATTGTAATCCGATATGAAATAGATTTCATCTGTAAAATTTGTATGCATTTCTCTAGACGAAAGACACGTTCTGCTAATAATTTTATCATTTCAAATGATTCTCACGTAGAGATTCGTTACCGGTAGATTAATTTCAATGATGAGGATGAGCACGTAATCCTACTAACGGAATTGCCGCGACATTTTCGATAACGCTTCTTTTGATTGTATTAAAATGTTCGACTAATTGTGCATGCTTTTTCAATACCTCATTAATGGTTTCTCTTCTCGTCGAACAAATTTTCTTCGATTCATTTCGTGTTGATTTATATTTAATAACGAAATTTGCTTTTTGTAATCGTTATTTATCCAAATCTTTCATTCCGTTTATATTTTATGTAGATAGCCTCGCAACAAAAAAATAGATGAAGCAATTGTTTATATATTATTATAGTAATACCAGAGATTTTATAACTCTTTCCAACATCGTTAGGAGTTACAAAGTCTAGTTGCAGAAAATACCAGTTTAAAGTTTGAAGATTTGATTAAATAAACAAAACATTCAGAGATTGTCTGGAGTTTAGCAAACGCAATTCATTGAAGCAATTTATCATGTAAACAATTTACATTTTCATTTATACTCAAAGTCACATTTCCAGTTTTATTGCAATTTTCCCAAGTACATATTTGTGTGGAACACAAATATGCTTTTTATGTACGCGATTTTGATTACAGTATTAACAACTTAAATTATTGTTGTTATCGCACAGGCATATAAGATAAAAATATAAACATACAATTATGTGAGATACAATTTATTGCTCTAGGAACTATCATTGTATTATCTAATATTCCATTGATATGTCAATTAATATCGAGATAAATTGTAAAAAATGAGATGTATTTATTATGACATTAATGTTTATGTGAAATAAATTTTATCATAAATCGATTCTGATTTTATATTCTATTAAGTATACTTTTACGGCTACTATTGTACAATGAGGTTGTATAAACAGATAACATTAGTTTTCAGCAATGTATATAGGATTTAATACTGGCACATAATATTTGTCGATGCGGAAACATTTACTGTCGTAAAATTTGAAAATGTTCTCACCCTGACAGATTGCTGATGTGAAAGACTATTTACAGATTATCTGCTATTCTCTCTCTTTCTTCTATATGTCACATTCAATTTTAGGCAACATGTGCAAAATATTATATATGCGACTAGATCTCTGTGCTTAAAAAGTGCAATTAGAATATTTTATATTTTTGGGATTACTTAGGATAATTTATAATAATTCATGAGACGATTGAATAGATTGAAATTAAAAATGGAATAAGCAAGGAATTATTTTGAGAGAGAAATAATACATGTTTATAATTATTTTTAAGACAATTCTATAACATACAATAACTTTATTTAAAGAATTATAAACGTAAGATATAATATATATAAGTTTTCAGTACATTTTTATCAAAAAAGCGACTTTTATATGCATAGTTTTATTCAGCGTTCTTTTTGGAGTTGGAAACAATTCCACTTGTCAAATTCATTCTAAAAAATATTAAATATTTTAAAAGCTTGAGATGCTTAGTAGAACGAAATATAAATATCTTTATACAGAATTCTGTTTTTTGCAAGGTCTTTTCTTGGTATGCTGCAGAAGTCGCGACGTATACGCTATTTGCATATTACTAAAATGTTCGCGCACGCAGTCGTATGCGAGCAAATTGTTGAGATATTTTACTTGTTAGAGCTTATGCTGTGCTTAGATGCTATGCAACAAATGCATGTCATTTTTAATATAACGATTTGCAAATCTCGTTTTCAGGTTGATAGAGTGTCATATACATCAATTTATGTAAATTTGTTCCAAATAATGCAAAAATATCTCATTTAGCTCAATCGGAAAGCGTTTTATTTATTCGTGAATAGAATATCTGTTTGTGCGTCGGATATTTTTTTGCGAGTTATTAGAGGATGTATGGTTATTTCATTGATTGGAGAATACTATTTGTCATGTGTGGGTGGCTCTTTGTTGAACTTTGCTCGCGCGTTCGCGCATTACGTTTCCGCAACTGCGAGAAATAAAACCGTCCAACGCGAGTCTAGAAGGGCTTAATTCGAACTCCGGTCATGGAAAGGCATTAAAATTGAATTTGGTAGAATGGTAGTAGTTGGACGCAGTTAATGTAACCCGTTGATGCAGCAAGCATCCCATGAGTCGTGCACTTCACATCGACTGCAAACTCTGTAGTGAATTCAGAGTCGATTTTTTCTTAGAAATTCTATATCAAGTCTTTCTTCGAATTAATCGAATTTATTAGTTTCGCTTCTTCCAATATCAAATTTTCTTCTCTTCCTCTGAGAATAATCAAAAGGACTACTTATATTGTGTATACTTATATTATGTATAAGTGAAGAGTAATAGATTTCTTTAATGGCAATCAGCGGTACACGATGTATAAATTGTTTATAATTTTTTTTAGCTCAAAGAAGACGTTTCAATACAGAAGAATATATTTTGATTAAACTTTGTAGCCATCATCAGTAGGATAAAACATACAAATCCTACAATACTTCTGCATTAATGTGTTTTATTAATGTGGATCCGTGCTGCGATTCACAAGTGATATTGCCAACTGCATCTTTTCAAGATTCAGAATTATCCCAAAGTTACATAGCTGAATATCGAACGAATGCGTGTATTTCAAGATTGCAGCAGGCGCATAAATTAAATGAAAATAAATTAATTTGTTGAGAGGTCTAGATTTAAAAATAATTAATAAAAAATGAATGGTAAGTCACGCATTGAAATAGAAAAAATAAATCTGTATAATAAA
The DNA here is from genome assembly GCF_001594045.1 of Atta colombica. Classification (NCBI taxonomy): domain Eukaryota; kingdom Metazoa; phylum Arthropoda; class Insecta; order Hymenoptera; family Formicidae; genus Atta; species Atta colombica. The sequence continues at coordinate 675,664 of NW_017259295.1, forward strand.
TAAATTGAGAGTCATTAGATAAAGTTGATAAATTAATAAATTTAATAAGTTTAATTTAATAGATTTAAATTTTA
>NW_017259295.1:675837-677332 GCF_001594045.1 Atta colombica
TGAAAGATTATTTTCCTAAAGTTTACAAATATTCGAAATACATAAAAATAGAAAAGTTATAGCGTGTTAAAGAAATAGGCCGATCGAGCGTCGCTAGATAGAATTCCGCAGAGCTCGGGGCTCTCCATTCGTTTTTATCTGTACATGTTAGTACATGTTTTTTTGTTCGAGATCTTTTGTCATTTATCTACAAACATAATAATGAGAGTCTATATAATTTGATTTGAAAGATTGTTCCAAAAATATGACATAGTGGCACAAAAATTGTACAAATTGCAGCATGTTTGTATAATGAAAGTACATTGTCATTATTACAAATCATGCAAGCTATGGAGATTGCTGCAGAACCAAATGTGTACCAGTATGCAATAAAAGCAGATGAATACCGCACAAGTGGAACGCGTCGCACAAAATATGACGAAGAAAACAAAAAAGCATCAAATTCGAGGCAAGTCAAATTCGATTTGACAAGGATTAATTTCGACAGAAGATTTATTATATAGCCCTGGAATACATGGTTTCATGTAAGTCAAAAGAAATCGTTTATATATTGTTTAAAAATAAACTTGAAACTTTGAATGTGTTTTTCTCAAAATCGTAAAAAATTAAGAATAATAGTGAAATAATAATGGAAAGGGGAGGGAGGGTTGATAAATTAATAAGTTAATAAATTAAGAATAGTAAAATGTGAAACGATAAAAATATTATATATATGTAATTGTATAAAAATTGTATAGTATAATTTTTTATATAATATCGAGTCCGAAAAATGGAAGTAAAGAGGAATTTTCGCCTCCCGAGTTCTTTCTACAGACGATCTTATATACAATATTTTAAAATGCTCGAGCTACATATACACAGATTGAAAATTGCAGTTGCGAATTGTAGATTGAGGATCGCAAAAAACCGTTTAATTTTACATAGCATCTTTTTGTATCATTAGAGAACATGGTTAAACAGCCTCGAGACCGTAAGTTAACTCGCTACAACCATATCATTATATTTAAATAATTTTTCTCTCGTTTTCCTTTCGTATAATATAGTTCGCTTGGGAAATGCATTACAGATGCGGCCGTAATATATTTTGCGATCCCGAGTTGCAATGTCGCTGCTTCGTTGTATTTGAATTCGATTTTCTCCGTCAGAAATGGAATCCTTGCTTCTCATCGGATATATGAACAGTCCGAAAAGGTGTCAAATGACGACCTTAAAGGAACAGCTATATAGCCGTAGTAATTTAAAAAGATTTGATTTTTTATAATATGATTATATCAGCCTATTATAGCCTATTGATTGTTATTTAATATTGATACTTATTAATTCTTTTCTAATTAAATATATATGGATATATAAAAATTATACGCGTGATAAAATATAAAAAAATATTATTCTTTCTTATAACTTTCAAAAAATCATTTGTTTTCATAGTGACGACGAAAATATATATATATATCTCGTATTTCAATTAAATGAATTTTATTTATTTATTTAGAGT